>NW_010250703.1:0-8328 GCF_000690775.1 Eurypyga helias | reverse complement strand
CCTCTGTGCCTGGCAAGATCACGGATCTCTCCCTCCTTTTTCTTTGCATCTGTGAGCTTCTTGTTCAGCAAATAAAGTTTCTTGGTGTTTGACTCCATTTTGAGTCTTAATTCTGCTCCCAAGAATACAGACAAAACCTTGCCCCATTTTTTTGACTGGAGTGCAACAAAGATTCAGAGGCTTCTACCTGAATTACAGCTGAGAAATTCTAATTTTCATAGTGAACAGAACTTACTAGTAACAATATGGAAGCTGCTTTGTGTTCCTTTGTTAAAAGCAGTTGAAGTTAAAGAAAAAAACTAATTTCAAATAAATTGACACAAGAACATAAATCTTACTGCTGGTTTCTCAACATCAGTTAAGATAATATAAATTAAAATATCCAAAGATATTTATGGTATTTTATTGATAGTAGGCTGGTTAAAAGTCCTACCAGCACAGGCTCTATGCAACTTATTTCTGTTTCTATAAGTCATTCAACAAGATGTTTTATAAACTGTTGTGGATTAGGCCCAGCAAGAAAATAAGCACCACACGTGCTCTCTGGTTTAGGGTCCTCCCTGGGCTGCAGGTGTGTCTCTGCTTCTCCATGGCTTCAGGAGCACAGCCTCTCCTCTCACCATGGGCTGCAGGGGAACCTCTGTACCAACCTACCTCTTCCTGCCTTTCTGCACTGACCTGGGTGTGTGCCTTGTCTGCCTGGTTGTCACTTTGTTATCCCAAGCCTCTCTCTGATGAAGGTTCTCTTTTGTTTTCCCTTCTTAAATAAGTTAATTAGAGAGGCAGTAGTTGCTCAGCTGTAAGCATTGGCAGGCCTGACTTAGAACCAGGGAAGCTTCTAGTAGCTTCTTGCAGGAACCATCCTTGTAGATGTTCCCCTGCTACCAAAACCCACCACCCCAAAACCTCAGCACAGAAATTTAACTTTCAAGATGAAAATTGCCCACCCAGAGGAGACTGGGACACAAATATTCTATCTGGAACACATACACTACTTAACTTTTCTTGAGTCATTTTTTCAAAGCAGAGCGAGAAACACTGTAACTGTAAAGGTCACATATCTAATCTGATTTGAATCATATCTTTTTCTGCACAGACTGAAAATCCTAAGGGTGACTCACCATTTTTGTATAAACCAGACCAATTTTCTGAGAAAGCCTGTTGTGATTGTATATTCCTCCTCTGTTCTTGTTTTGACTGAGATACTCTGTATCTCTGTATCTCAGTCATAATTTAATGCAATACTCTGTATCTCAGTCATAATTTAATGCATTCTAAAGCATTTTCCTCAGAAAAGAAAGTATTGTGAATTTTGAGGTGGTTTATTGTTCAAAAGGCTGTAACTTAGAGGTAACAGTTTCATTTTTTAATTTATATTAACAACACTTACCTTCCTCAAGGTAAATGGTTTCCAGCATAGGAGGGGAACACCTTAGGTAAGCAATAGAGTTATTAAGAAATTATTTAATATCACCATAGTTTCTTATTTTTAAACAGCTATATGTTTAGCTGTTAAATCTTTGTAAGCATTGAGATACTGTGTATAAGGAGGAAAAAGACTGAGAGATGTTAGCCCTCAGTGAGATGTAAGAAAGAAAATAGTAACAGAAAAAGCCATCTTTAGCAACTAAATGATTCAGTCCACTGCCCTTTTAATTTAATAGTAATTCTGGCCTTTCATCATAAGTTTTATTTCATTCTAATGTGTTTTAGAATACTATAGTTTTTAGTGACATATTTTTTAGTTGCTAGTTTTCATATAATGCAAAAAAGTACACAGAATCCAATTATTTCTTGATTTACTATATGGGCTCCTAATTCCAGTAATATATGTAATTGAGCTAAAACATTTTAAAATCCATTCACTCAATTTAGATTAAAGTCTTTCTTCCTCAAAGACTCCATTTCAACTAAAATCTGAAGTATGTGACATTTGTTGAAGAGGGTAACCCACAAGTATTTCCTCCTTGTTTCTCTTTGAGAAGGAACTCTTCTACCTAACAATTGCTTATATGCTCTTCTCAAACACAACCACTGAAAAGGAGAATGTTTCCTTTCCTTCACTAACAAAAACTGGTAATTCCCAGTATGTGTAAGAATAGATCACTATTGTCTCAAATAGATGAATCTGAAAAACTTACTAGCTAAAAGTTCTTCAAGTAATTAAGATATCAATAACATTTTATGAAATGATTGCACTTTACTAGAAAAATAGATCAGCATTTCTAGATGTACTTTAGATACTGTAAAAAATTAGGAACACTTGACAGAGTGCAAACAAAAAGTTACAGGGTTTTTTATTTTGAGAAACATGGAAAGATATTAGCTTATAACTTTTCAGGAATTGCAACATCCACTAACAAAAATCAATAAGAGTAGCTATAGAAAAGTGTAAATAATAAAACATTTTTTACATTACCAGAAGTGAGGACTGAAATACTATAGCTATATTTAATAAAATTATTGAAGAAAATATGCAAATATGCAGATGAGTGGGTTGATGTGTTGTCAGCAATGTGTATGAGAATTCTGAAACTGTAGAATCCCATCATGATTTTACCCAACTTTGTGTGTTCTCTTTTTAGCCAGAATAACTCCCAGTGTTATACCAAGAAGTCAATAGAACCTTTATGTATTGGAAAGCTGAGGTACAGAGAAAAATAATTAGATATTCTTAGTAGCTTGTCAAGCCCATAATAGAATGGAAATAAAATCTGCATCTCCTGGGTGTTCTCTCCTGATTCAGTGAAAGGAAATATTCTTTAACCTACAATTTAAGAAGTGTATTTATTCTGTTGAGTAAATTTACTGGTTCTATTAAAATCCAGAAATACTTCACATAAGTTGAGGCCCTGTTTCATTCAGTAAGCCACATTTCAGGTACCATGTGATTTACATTAACTTATCTCCAATTATCTTGATGTTCTTTTATCTGTTTATATGCATATAAAAACTAGTACGAGGGGTTTAATATTAGATTATTATGGCAAAAATTTTCCATCCCCAGCTTGACATTTAAACCCCAGATTTAGGAATTTAATGACTCAATATATGATTTTGATACCTATGAATATGTCTGGTATCTGTGATGAGCAATCATGCAGCACCTTATTAGCAGTATTTGAAACGCTTTCCTGAACCTAGATATCTGATATGAAAATAATTAGGAAGCAGATGGAAAGCAAATTTTCACTCCATATATCTTCATCAGGTAGAAAAAAAAATTAATCAGATCTTAACAGAACATAATGGGGAAAGTGAAATTCTGAGTGGTGGGACTAGTCCAGACTTTCTGCAGCATTAAAGAGTCATTGAGAATGTCTTGCAACTTGCCTCTGTGTTTATCTTTAGATGAGAATAACAGCAAATTTTTTGGAAACAAAGAATATTGGAGGAATAGCTATTCATCCAATTTCAAGTGCACATCCTTAAATTGTCCCAAGAAGAATCATCGTTGAATGAGAATGAAAAATGTCCTGTGTCCAAATCATCATCTCCACAAAGCCATGGGATGAAATCCACGTGCAGGAAGAGGAGAGCATCGCACTGCAGCAAATGGACAGCTACAGAAGGGAACTGCAGAGGTGAGGAAGGAAAAGGTGAATCCCTCCTAATTACTGAGATGCCTTCCAGATGTAATCTCTCATAGGCACTTCCACTGGAGAAATGGGGTGAAAAAAACGCAGCAACTGAGGAGCTGTGAAACTGATGGATCCACCACCATTACCCATGACAATTAAACTGAGGAAAAAATGGAACGACGTATTTCATCAAATGTAGTAGGTATCTGTGATGGTCCATTAGCACAATTAACATCTTTTTGTTTTGGTTTGGTTTTTTAAGACAAGATCTAGCATATATCATTTTCCTACATGAGTAAAACAATGTGTCAACTTTTAAATACTATAGGCCTCTCTCCCCTCTCCCAGACAATAAATTTGCAGCCAGGCACAATCAGCATTGTAAAATAGGACTATCTTACCCTAAAATTTCAAGAAATGTGTAATTTTCATGCAAAGAAGAATTTGTCAGCAAGTGAATCAAATTCTAAGTAGCAGAGGTGATCAGAAAATCCCATGTTTAAGAAACATTAAGCAGCTGAAGCTGATGGGATTACCACACTGATTTAACAGAAGGATGAGAAGATAGAACATAACCAAAGCACTTTTCAAATCCTGTCAAACAGAATAATAACCACAAAAGAATAGATAGGTTGAGGAACTTTTACTGTAATGAAATTATTTCAACAGTCATCAAAATGGACAATCTGTATAACAAAATAAAATTTCTCCCCATCAGTCTCAACAATTGTGTTTAAATGGACTATTTTCCATGAACAGAACTTATAGTTGTTATAACAGTAAAATAAGCATTAGCTGTTGGCAGATGCAGGAATTTTAGATCTCTTGTATAGCCCAGCAGTTCCCAGTAATGAACTGTTTGTCTCAGAAATTTACACTACTTTCTGTACTGTAGCAGTTAATATGTCATGCCATGGATGTCAAAAGTTTTTAGCACTTTTTCTACATAGTTCTATGACCTAACTTTCCCCTCAACATCTTCTCTCAATAAAAAGAAGTTGGAGCAAATGAAGACCATGCATTAATAATGATTTTGGGTTTCATTTGTAACACCTGTATTTGAAGTTTTAATCTTCCATTGATCTGTTTTCTTTCACTGGTAAATGAAAATTTTGTTAGATTTATGTCTGAGGAAAATTTTAGTTGCCTTTCTTGTCATTTTGTGTTTTACTGAAGAACTCTGTGTGACATTTATATTTCATTTAATAATTCTGCAGAAAAATCCTATATGAAGCAGTTATAAGGATCATTGTGTATTACAGGAATCCCTATCCCACAAAGAAATAAATTCAAGCAGACAAACCCCTGAGAGATATTGATGTTGAAGAAAACCCCTTTCACAATAGGAGCTGCCAAAATATCTGACATGCCTACTGTCAGTATGATCTTTGCAAACTAAATCAAACAAAAAAGCATTGAAAACTCTGTTTAGATTCCACTGTAAAAGACTTTGACAAAGTTTCTTCTCAATGAAAGCAAAAACCACAACTGGATTAAACAGGTATTTCTCTTAACATATGTAAACACTAATGGGCAGCATCAGTAGTGTTTGTTTTCTTAAGAAAAAGGTATCTCTATATTTACTGTCTGTAGAAATAAATGTGTGATAAAGCAAACAATCACAGAGTTAGTGAAAGGGCTATGACTGAGGGAAATCCAATACTGAGCAAAAGAATTTTTTTCTTGTAAGAAAATATTTTTCTTCTAAGACCCTTTCCTGGAAGAAAATGACCACATGGCAGAACAGATCTATATATGAAGAATTTGAGAAATATATAGTGAGGAGGCTGGATGTATAAATACAGCTCTGCTTCTGTAACTAGAAATATGTATTAAAGTTTAATATTTTTCTCTGTTGTTCTTAATTAAAAAATTTGTTCTGATTGCAAGAGAATCTATGAATAAATAATTAGTAATTTAGATTTGTTTCTATACATTTTCTTCCAATGTTATTCATTTCATACGGTTATATTTGCATGTTTTAAAATTTATGAAAGCTTATCTCTATGGAAGTAGGATGTTAAAGAGTGTAAGAATGAAAAAGTACTTGTAATACATGAAATAATTTATGTTTTTATAATTTATGCAATAAAGATAACTTGGGTACTAATTTCTTTTACATAAGGAAACCAAAAATTTGGTTTTGGCAGAATCAACTTCATGATTTGGTTAAGACAGTATACTGGGAATCTGGAGATTTTTATTTATATTCCACTCCTTTTTTTCCTAATGTCACAGACTACAGCATAACCTAAGTAAACCAGACTGCTGGTGACTTAATTCGCTTTGCAAAATGAACATACTATCATATTTCTTCAATTTGTCTTGTTTGTTTAAATTAAAACCTTTTCATTTTACTGGTTACCTTTTCTTGTATGGTTGTACAATGCTTGAACTGTTAGTCTAGTCTAGGTGGGAACTTTTAGATGCTACTGGAATACAGAAAATAGTGGGTTTTTTTCCTGAAATGTATTCCACCATTCTTAGAATTGCATGTGGAGGCAATTTTAGTTTTTGAAAAAGTGTTTTCCTGGAAGAGTAACTACGGAGGTGTCTGTAAATGAAAAGAGTGTGATATAATGGGCAAGACTTGCTAATAGAAATACCTGAGTATAATAGTTGTTCAGGTGTTCAACGATTCCTGATATTCTGTCCTCCTCAAACCACAAGACTTACTGTTCCACAGTGTAGTTTACATGAAGGCAGCAGAAATCTAACCCACTAAATCCTAATCCTGAATGATTAACTTGTGTGTCAACTTTATGGCAGATCCAGCATCAACTTTATCCTGCTTTACAACACCAAACAGCTCATGTTGAGTAATTATAGACATCAGCTAGACTGCATTCACAGTTATTTTGTACTTCAGCTACTTTAATGCTCTTCTAGCAAAACATTTTCAGCTTTCCTGCCAGTTCCTCATTTTTTTTCTGCAATCACATCATCCCTCACAAAGATGTTGTGTACACCCTAGTTGGTGGCCAGTCACAAGTGGTGTTCAACAGGACTCAATAGTGGAGCTCTTTAGTATCTTTATGAATGATGATCCAGATGAGGGGATCAAGTACACCCTCAGTTTACAGATGACACTAACTTAGGCAGGAGTGTTGACTTCCTTGAGGGTAGAAAGGCTCAACAGAAGGACCTGGGCAGGCTGGATTGATGGGCTGAGGTCAATTTTGTGAGTCTCAATGAGGCCAAGTGTCGAGTCCTTGCACGTGGGTCACAACAACACCCTGCAATGCTACAGGCTTGGGTATGAGTGGCTAGAAAGCTACCTGGCAGAAAAGGACCTGGGGATGTTGGTTAACAGCCAGCTGAATATAAGCCAGCGGTGTGCCCAGGTGGCCAAGGTGGCCAATGGCATGCTGGCCTGCACTGGGAACAGTGTGGCCAAGAAGACTTGATGAACTTAAAGGTCCTTTCAAACTAAATGATTCTATGGTTCTGTGACCCCTTTTCTTTATTGTTGTCATAAAAGTTACTATTTCTGTCCTTTTTTTCTAGGTCATCTGTTCTTACTTAGCACTCTAACAGCAGTCCTGAGAAAAAAAAAGCAAGAAAACATGTTTTGAAGTCACCTTCCCAAGGACTGGGAATAGCTTAAGACCTTTAATGGCTGCAGATGCGCACTGGTGTGCAGGAAGGATGTCAGTGTTGGCCTGGACGCATGAGGAAGATGGGTCAAGGAAATAATTCTTCTGGAACTAAAGGTGCCAAACTACTACAAGAACCAGGTGAAAAAATGATATAAGGTGGGAGTGAAGCAGCCCAACCCTGTATCTTTCTATAGGCACAGTGTTATATTCACAGTTGTATGCATGCATACTTGACAATTTCTAAGTGTTATACTCTCTGGATAAAGGAAAAAAAAAAAACCCACCCCACAGCGTTTAGTAGAGTTGGGTGCAATGGAGGACTACTGAAAATAAATATTTTTACTTATATGTTCATATTATGCTGCTAGACATTTGAAACAATTTATCTGTCTTTAGAGGAATTACCTGAAGTTTCTATTCCAAGAAACATGCAACAGTTTCCTTGCAAAATGGTTGCTGTGCCTCATTGTTCTCATTGGCACTGAAATAAACTTTCGTATTTTGCTAGCTGGAGTTAAACCACGACAGTCCTTTTTAGTGCCCAATGTGGGGCTTGAAGGGTTGAGATAAGAACAGATCTGATCACTGTGTGTTAAAATGGGATTGTGTGGTAAGTGTTGGTTGTAGAGATGTGGTGGTGGCTGGTCAGCACATTAAGTTCTTGGCTCTTTAAGTTGTTGATAGAACGGTGGGATTTACTGCCTGGTGTGCTCCTTATGATACTGATCATATATGTTCTCACCAGATTGAAGAGTCTTATTTGGCTTCTCTGTATACTACTGGTTTGGTGGGTATTATGTTACTTTTATTACAATAATTCTCATAATTTTGCATATGCAGTGATGAGTGCAGTGTTATATAATCTGCAAAAGAGATGTGCTACTGCACCAGGATGGGGATTCATCTGTATGTCATGTAATCCTGGTGCACACCAGTGCACACCAGTGGACCAGTCTTGTAACGCTCAGCATCTGGTACAGCAGAGTCATTTGGTTAAGATCAGGAACTCATGAGAAATGTATTGAGGTGTAAGTCAACTCATGGGCTAAAGAAATGTGAAATAAGAAAATTTTAAATTAAAATAAATAAATAAATAGCATATAGAAAGATAAAATTTTAAATATTATAATAATAAAAGAAAGGATGTC
>NW_010250702.1:73681-146431 GCF_000690775.1 Eurypyga helias | reverse complement strand
GGTGGGGGGTGTGGAGGGGAAGGGTGTGTGACAAAGCAGCAACAGAAGCTGTGAGATTTAAACAAACATAAAAAAGTGTCATCTAATAGTCCATCAAACAGCTCCTGTCACACAGATAAACCTTTTATCTCTCTCTCCCAGATTCTAATCGAGGGTACAGTTTGCATGTTTCTTGTGTCACTGCAGCAACCAATTCAGCTGGGATTCCCTATGCCCTGGGAAATAAACTCATTTTGACCCAAATGAGCATTTCAGAGTCTTGTTTTATCTTTTCACATTAACATGTTGGTTATTATTTGTTAGTCAAGACAGCCAGAATTCATTCTCTCACCAAAGGGATGGGTTGCAAAGCAGACTGTATCTGTTTATTTGGAGAGCTTTGTATGCAGAAGAAAACCAAAACACTTTCTCAGAAACGTGGCAGTAAGACCAAGTTTTCATTGTGGTTAAAAGACCATTTGAAATACTCTGAAATCTGAGGCCTGAAGAGTAAGACTCCAACATTTTTATTACTTAAAATATCAGTTTGTAGTTTTCAGAATATTTTTTATTATACAAATATAATAATGCCAGTCTAAAAGAAATTTTGAAATTTTAAATTCTGTCATATTTTTACAAGATTTGCATTGTGTATCAAATTTTGTATTTCAGTTTGGCTTCGCAGAAGCAATCATCGTTCCTGGTTTTGCACTCATAATCAATTGCTGAAGTTAGAAACTAAGTGACAAATATGTTGTCTCAAGTTAAGACTTAAATCTGAAAATATAGAAGTGAAATCTTTGTGTCTTGATCTTATAGTGAGTCTTATGATTCTTGATGATGGGTTCAGTAGCCTTGTTTTTCGGAATTGTTTACACCTGCTTCATTCAGCAGATTCTAATTTCAACCTTGCATGTTGTAGGCAAGTATTTAAAAAAAAAATACCTTGGGCTATGTCTATACCTGTAAACTAAGCAAGGCTAAGGAACAAGGCTTGAGCAGGTTTCTTGATGATTTTTACCCAGACAGCTACTTCTGCCTTGGACCATTTCACTTGCTTGTTGGAGGCCAATAAATTAAATCCCATATTTATTATTTTTAGCATTTATGTTCTCTTTAATATTTGAATGGTTGGGCATTCACTACTGAGCAAAACAAGCACAAAGCTGTGGAGGACAATGAATGGTTGGACATCACCTGCTTGGTGATGTCCCCAGCGTAGGCGCCTGGACCTGATCTGGTTGCCCTCACCTCTGGTCATATACGTGGGAGAAACAGGATCTTTTCAGCATGTGATTCTTGTGACGTGTTCCCATGTTTACTTTCAGATGAGATGATGCCTGGT
Source organism: Eurypyga helias (assembly GCF_000690775.1). Taxonomy (NCBI): domain Eukaryota; kingdom Metazoa; phylum Chordata; class Aves; order Eurypygiformes; family Eurypygidae; genus Eurypyga; species Eurypyga helias. The sequence goes on along the minus strand of NW_010250702.1, from coordinate 145,107 downwards.
GACACATCCTCCTCCAATGCAGGAAGGGTAAGGCAGCCCAGGCTGGATGTGTTATGGAGTAGTAGCTCATTACCTTGACTTACCACAAGAGGGGATTTCCCTTCTCTCCTCTCCAACTGATTGAAGAGGTTTTTTAGGAATTTTCTTTTCCTTAAGCATTGTTCTTATTAAAAATAGTTCACCACCTTAGGCCATAGAAGAAATTCTCTTCTGATCAGGCCTCCTGCCTCAAGCAACTAAATAAATAGCATCCGTTTGATGTAACAAATGTGAAAGCTGCATGTTTACTTCTGCACTTTGAAAAAATATATAATAGCAGCTACTTCTTTTTTTTTTTCTCCCAAGGTTCATGTTGTAAAATAAACGGATGTTTGGGGGGGGAGAAATGTATACATTATAAATGTTTAAAATACTCCCAGTCACCCTGATTAACAAGCATAACAAAGAGCGATAAGGAAACAGAAGACATCAGAAGTCACTGGCTTTGTTTTTGTTTTGTATTTTCTACTGTAAAATGTCTGGCATTGCCAAAAAAGTAAAACCTGCTTTGAAAACCAGACATCTGTTTTCAGAGCCTTTGAGACTGCAAGCGTGAAATGTAGGAAACATATAAGAAAAGACCCTAGCAAAGAGTCCCGTTCCCCCCCTCGGTACATGAAAAGCTATAAGAAAATCAAATCAAAATAAATATGAGAAACCATTTTATGAAGCGAGGTTCCTCTTTAAAGCGAATAGTTTCTGTGGAATACATGTGACCCTCTGTTTTCAAACCTGAGCTTACTCATACCACTTCACGAAGACCTTCTCAAGGGACCCCCAGCTCAGCACCTCCTTGCATAGCTACATGAAGTAGGTATTTAAGTCTGCTCTGGTGTAATCATGTTCCTACATCATTGACCTATCTCAGCATCCTGTAGTGGGGGATTAAGCAGTGTGATTAAGCTTGATCACCTTATTTGCCCTCTCGTTCTCTCACACTCTGAGGAAGTAGAAATGAAAAGCCAGGGCTGAATATCCCAGTGCAGACTCCTATTGTTTCTGACCTCATCCAGTGTAACAAATCTATTCATATCTGGGCCCCAGATGGATCTGTAGCTGGGGTGATTGATGTAGCTCCACCGATGATCATAGAAATCAGTTACCTGTTGAAAGGAAATTCAGTGATGGCTATATGAAAATTAACTTTGTCCTGACTAAAGCCAGCGCACCATGCTACACATTTAATTTCTTTTGGCAGGGCTCATGAGTGTTGAGGTTACTCTGAGGGATCTTTGAGGACCTGGTGCAAAACCCCACAGGTCTCCATTGGCTTCGGATCAAGAGCCAAAGCAGTTTCACACTCCTGTGACCTGTTATTTGCATTCTTGTCACACATGCATTTACTCAGTCTTTTCCTAAGTTACTGTTTTAATATATACAGATTTGAATGGTTAGATTCCTTGACTTGGAATTAATTTTTTGCTTGATTTTCCTTCCTTGAGTACACCCAACCCCTGCATGCATTTACTATCATGCAACTTTGCAGACATTAAGCACATGGTCAGACCTTTTTTATTCCACAGAACAAGTATACCGATAAGGAGAGCTGTAAATATTTTCAGGACAGGGCCACAATTCAATTTTTCTTGCAGTTTTATTATTTCATTAAATCATTACACTGTTTAACTGTATAATAAAGGTTTTACCGTCTTTTATATTTTACACAACACATCAGTTTAATGACATGGCCAGTTTTAGTTTTAATATTTAATTTATAATTGTCTAGGTATTATTGTTGAGCATTTTTACTGCTCTTGAAGATTCAGGCTTGACTGAACAAAAGTGGAATTTGCCGCACTGCAAAGACTGTGTTATTACAAAGCAGAATTAACTTTTCCAAGAAAGAGTAGCATTAAAGCTTTAAGTGGAAAAGTTGACTACACTCTGATCTGTATATTTGATACATTTGACACATGTGACAAGATGATGTTATGCATTTGGTGATCAAGTTCTTCCTGACTTTGAAGACCACCACCTCAGTTTGCTGTTGTTCCTGTCCTTTCACACCTCAGTGGGCTGCTGTATCTTTCCACTTGACAAAAAAAAAAAAAAAAAAAAAGAAGAAATGTAGATATCTAAAATTATGTTATGTGACCTTCCCCTTAACTAAGCTGTCTGTACAGGCAATAGAGATAGATAGCTGGTTTGAGGCCAGCAGAAGAATGCTTTATGCACCTAAGATCCCAAACTTAGGTGCTAACATCGAGTTAGGGAGCACTTCCCTCTGGTTTCCTCCAAAAGTGCTTCTCTCCACTGAATAGTCATCTCGATCGTTACCTAAGGAAGTTTGGTTTGCTACACATGTAATGCGCAGACACAACTTAGCAGTAGCATTTAGACTGGATCCTACATATCGTGTATCAAAGAAGCTTCCTGACATCAATATCACCCCTATTTACCAAAGCATTTTTCCTTCAAACAGTAAACTTTCCAGGTGTGTTGTGTGTTTTACCAATGTTTATTTGTTTAATGTGGAAATGTACAGCAATTATATGCACCAGGCTCATTTCAAATACGTCACTAAATAGATCTCTACAAACAGAAAGGTGAGAATCCAACAGATTAGATTTAAGCTACAGAAAAAATCCTAAATAATTCTTTATTTATTAGCAAAGTGTGAACAAGTCCTGCTCCAGCTGTAAAGATTTCTTTTGTAAACCATGTTTTTAGAAATTTTTATCATATTTGGTGAGACATCTGAGAAAGATCATTGACTCTTACTCTCTCCTACTGCCTGTATTCATCAAAACTACAGATTTTGAATGTTCTGCGCTTCCCATCCATTGACAAGAAGACAAGAACATGCACACAGAGAATTTATGCTTTATAGCAAAAGACAAGAATAATTAAAGGAAAAATAGATGTTCCTGAAGAGAAGGTCAGTGAGGATGTGGGGACAGAAAATCCTTAAGGTTAGACTCATCCCGCTTCCTTGCACAAACAGAAGGAACATAAATCTGGCAGCTGCCTCCCAGAGGAGCTTGGAGGAAGCATGATACGGGTTGTGGGTCAGCCAGGAGCACAGCTCATACCTCTGCTGAACTGCATAGGTTTCAATTATATTAAAATACAGAGCTCATGGAAAAGCTACTACTTGCTCTTTCAGAAACTAGTGAGACCTGGAGCTCAGATTCTAAATCTACGTAATCTGTGCACATAGTTTGATGGTGATGATTTGCACACTTAAAATCTGATGCGATTTTGCCTTCATCGGCTGATGCAGAGTAATCAGCTATGCTGTAATGAAAGTTTTGCTCTTGGGCTTATCCTCATTTATCTTAATTGAAAAAAAATTATATTACATGTCCATATGAAAACATAAGCTAAATTTATAAAATAAAAGCTGGGATATTTTAAAAATGTCTCTCTTTACAAATATGTAACATTGAATATTTAAAATCTGCTAAAAATGTAATTTCCACATATATGATTAATTGTTTTCAAGTGGAAATCTACCTCTATTAAGTAGTTTAGGGTTAGAAAACTGGGCTTCAAAGGAATTTAGTATGCCTTCTTCACCTTTGAGATTCAAACACTGGAGCCAGGATTGAAAACCAAGGTATTTCAGGTGTCTGCATTTAAAAGACTTTGTTTATGTTAAGGCTTAGGTCACCTTAGCAGGTATGTTTTAATGAAAACATTACCTCTCTGTGACCTTTGGGATTTGAAGGTGAAAATGCAGTCACTGGAAAAAGGAATCCTAATTGTCATGGATGAAATCTTCAGCATTAAAGACACTGTTTCTCATCTTGGTGAGTGATTTAGTGCAACAATAAAGTTTGCTCACTTTACAGAAGAGGGGACAGAGTGGCTTCTGATGAGTTGTCTTCCCTAGAAAACACGATTCCAAAACATGAGCAAAATTAAGGAATGGCTAAAATATTTCAAGACAGATCCTTGTAACAGTCATGCTAAGCTTTTCTCTATATAACTGAACATCGACTTGCGCTGCTCAAATATGAATAGAATTTGTGCTGATATCTGTGTTTTACAGGGCATTACCTAGTTATTGGTGATTTATTTTATTTTCTGTAGCTCAAAGAATAATATCCAGTCATTACAACAAAATAAGGTAAAGTCACATAGCAATAACACACTTTCTCTAAGCACAGTAATTTATAAATTATGTCAGACATCTGGGACAGAGGTCCTTTATGTCAAATATTAAACCTATTTAGCAGTTTATTCATAACATATTTGCAACTTCAAAAAGAAAGGAAGAAAGGAAAGAGAGCAGGGTTTTTCCTACATTTTTTGCATTAATGAAACTGACAGCCCTTGTGCATTTTCAATAAGTCAATTGAAGTAAATGACTTTTTACAATCCTTATTAACTTCAGTTGTCACTGGGATGTCATCAACAAGATATTCATTGCATTTACAACTGGATCTTTTAAGTACAATAACATTAAAATTGCTGAAATCCAAAACTTTTTTTTCTTGTAGGGGACAGGAAGGGTAGAAAGAATCTGTCGGTTCCCTAAATTCAGTCAAGGCAAAGTGGGAGGAAAAAAGGCTAATGTTTCAAAATCGTCATTTTACACTAGTTTAAAAGCCTGAGTGATGAGCGAAATACATCATATTTCCACTCAAGTCTCATGCTGTCTGAACAGAAAGATTGGTTTGTGAGCCTTTCTCCTGTTACTTATCTAAAACAAAATCCAAAACAAAACAGCACTCAGCAACACGTATCTCCTGATGTTACAGGAGGTGAGCAAACAGAGACTGCATTTCTCTCTGAACCCAAACTCACTCTGTCCAGGCTTTTCCCAACTTGGAGAGGGGCCAGCCTTAAGCTGGAAGCGACACAGACGCATTAGTGTTGAAAAGCATACCATGGACACTGGGGATATGTCTGCATCGTCAAACACGCAGCTCCCCGGAGCAAAGCTCCAGGATAGCTCACACCAAGGACTGTTCTCTATAAACCACACGGGTACAATCACAGCAGCTCTGGATGCCTCCTCTCCCATACAATTCCAGCAGGTCTTCCACCTGCTGACATGACTGTGTGTCCTCATGTCCGACAACCATAGCAGTATCCTTGGCTGGATATTTCTAGGTCCTGAATGAATCCCCGCTTCTGACGTTACAGCTCTGACGCCAGGAATAAGCAAGGCTTTTGCATGGTATGAGTCAGGGAGGGCAAGAATCAGAGCTTACACCTAGAAGGTGAGCTGAAAGGAGGTGAAAAGGTAAGAGAACAGTGCAGGTTAAGATGTGACTGGAACACATTTAGCTTTAAAGTAGCTTCCTCAGGCATTGTTGTCAGCAGGGAGTTCAGCAGAGTTATAACCTTGCTCCTCTGGTAGGCTTTGCAATTTGGGCTTTTCTCTGCACTCTCCTGCATGCACTACCAAAACAAGTTAGCTGGAATTAGCTCAGAGGTATCCACATACAGTCTAGTCACACCTTGTCCTGCCCTAAATCACAAGAATGGAAAATGTCTACAGCTTCTTCCTGGAATGAGAAAAATAGCCTTTCCCAGTTCATTAAGGTCAGGACACTGCTGGAAGCTCGAAGAGGCAGGAAGTTTTAACTTTGAAACTTCTTTATACAAGGGAAAAGAGTTCTTTGTGTTTGGCTGGAGAACAACAAAAGTCTTTGCTTTAATAACATTCTAATAATATGCAATATTATATACATTTGGCTAGTAAAAAGCCCCACAAATTGCTTTCGTGTAGCACTTGAGAGAAACATTATAAGGAAGGAAGTCCAGTGCTTGGCCAAATATGCAATTAGCTGCCACCCTGAAGCAGGATTCGGGATCAGTGTATTATCTTTTCAGGATTAAAGAGAAGGCAGTAAAAAATAGGAAGCCGTAATTAAAAAGAAAAAGACCTAAAGATTTAAGAGTATTTGTGGTGAAACTCCTCACACATGACACGAATTAGTGTGCTGTCCAGACATAAAGAAGCAGGGAGGTGAAAAGAGCAAAAGAATCCAAGCTTGTCTTAAATCCAGCTGGATCCTACAGGCAAAACTGTGTGACCACGTGAAGTCATATGGTGGTAGTCCAGGCAGAACTGCCTCCTTCAAGTAATTTCCATGACAGTGAATTCATAAGTGCACCCATTCTCTTGGTTGCCTTTCAAGTCAATTGTAATACTCCTGGAGGCTTCAGTGGCATTTGACTTTGGTTTTCATTTGAATCCACCCGCAATTTTGCCATCAACCTTGGTGTAAACAAGATCAGGATCTAAATCACTGGAGTTTTCAGCCAATATAAATTACCTGCATAACAAGATAGGGCTGTAGCAATTCCACTTTCAAGCTGCAACAATTTGCACCATGGAGTTATGACAATTCTGCCTTAAGGGCAGGATAAATTGCCACATTTAGCAGTGGCATTTTTTTATCTGTATAAGATCTGCCCCTTGGTTTAGAAACTACCTGCTCAGGTGGAGCTTGAAATCATATGCATTAAATACCTGTTTCCATTAGATTGAAGCCACCAGGTCTTTTGTCACTCCCATTAACAAGGCTAAAATTCAGCTCTTAATCAACTAATGGGAGAAAAATGCCTATGTGAAACCATGTTTCAAAAGAGAAAAAAATGTCAAGCCTATAGCATCAGCTTTGAAAAATATTCTGCCCTTTATTTAGTGGTCATATGGCTACAGATAGCAAGAGAACAAGATTGAAAGTTATTATAAACACCAAATTCTTATCTCTGGCACTTCCCTTTTATTACCTCCATTAAAAAATTGATAAAATAATAGTAAATTTAAAAAAAAAAAACCACCTTCTGAGAAATAGATTTGGAAAAAAAAAAAAAAAAGAAAACCCAAACACTCATCTGCCAAACACACGCTTACATGAGCTGAAGGTTGATGTCAGACAAATTTCACTGAAGAGGAGATTTACAAACATGATGTAACTCTGACGAGCTGGGCTTTGCATCTTGGCAATGGAAAGTTTAAGAAAATACCCGTGTACACGGATGCACACACACACAAACACGCATATATATTGTATGTTGGGTTTAAAGGTTTACTGGTCCAGAAAATTTACTGAAAGGAATTATGTGTCTCATCTTGTCTGTGTTTAAAAATGAGCACATATATGTGCTTTTTATTAGCTTGTTTTAGGATTACCTTAATCCTGCCCAAAAATTTTTACCACTTCCCCATAGTGCAATTTGCAATGGTAATCTGTTTATGAAGGGTAATGTTAGAATAACTGTAAATATCTTTCCAACAGAGCCCAAACAATAAAAACAAAAACTGCAGCTTAGGGGAGCTTTGGTGTGCTGAAAACCAAGCACAGTTAAGCAAACCTTGCAATGGATAGCACTTGACATCATGTTATTGAACCATGGGAAGTTGCAAAGGGCGGAATAAACCCAAAGAAACTTCTGTTTGCTGGGAAAATCCTGCCCTTATTTCCTTTTCATGTGGTCTCATGGGTGTAACTGAGGATGATTTGGATCCTTATGTGGTTTTCCACATAACTGTAGTTGTTTATCTTAAAGATGAAAATAATCTATATTTTTAAAATTTTATTTGGAGTCAATTTTGCAGACCTTTTTGAAATTATTTTAATATGGTCCTTATTTCATAAACCTCGTGAAGTCTACTGAGTCTATATGTAAATCGGGCAATGGATACAGATATGGATATGGACATTCTGTGTTGTACCAAGGTGTCAAAGACCCCTCCTGTCCTGATCAGCAATAAGTAGGGATTAGGCCCCTCTAACTACTCCATGTATACAGATTTTCTTCATATGGAAACTGTGGAGATGAAAAGTTCTGTGTGTACTTTCAACTCCTGTCTGTTCAGCATCACATGACTAATCACAACTAATGCCTACCCAGGCCTTCTAGATTACACATAGCTTGGATGTCTTGAAGAGGCATACTATGACTTAAAATACAGTTCAAATCAATCCATTTAATAAATAATGACAAAATTAAGCTCACCTGTTTGGAACTGAAAGCCTGACAATGAGAAGTGAGTTAACTCTAAATTGTCCAGTTCACAAATGAGTAAATTCCAATCACCTGGCTGCACACTGAATTCCAGGACAGGTGTTTTGCCACTGAATACAATAGCTGTTGGACTACAACTGCTTGACAGTATGCATTAAGCCATGAACAAGTAAAAGCATGGGCATGTTTGTTTAATTTAAATGCATGACTGATTTTGCATGATGAATTGCCTTGTCATGCCCATTGCCCATCCACCAGCCACTTGGTAAGACAGTGGGGAGAGAAATGAAAGGCTGTGGGGGAAATGCATCTTTTCTTATGGATTCTTCTGTTTACTTTTCATTCAAGATCAGTATGTAAATTCTAATTTACACTTTTATCTTAAAGAAATGCTCAGCTTACACTCCCTGTACCTCAATGTCTCTATCTGCAAAATGGGAGAAATCAAATATAGACACAGTGTCTTCAATGGGTACAAGGGTTTCTTACAAATTGTTCCAGGTAGCTCAGAGTGCAAGGCAGCCTCCATTGAAAAGATGTAAGACCCAAACCTCTCCATCTGAGGGTGAACCGAAGGTTGTGTATCTTTACAGATGTCCAGTTCCTAATTCTAAAGCTACTCTCTCAGATGACTTGGAAGTTTCCATGGGGACTAAGTGTGGGAGTGAGGATACATTTAAAAACACTTCTGTTTCCATTGACACCTAGACTTGAGAAGACCGGCTTGTGGAACTGAGAGGCCTCACAGCAAAGGCAGTGGAAAGCTGAACATAAGGCTGAGACTTGAGCCAGAGGTCTTTTAAAGGGAATAGGATATTCTGGTTTGATACTGTGGATGTTTGAGACAACTGATCTGCATTAGAGTAAATACACATCTCTAACTCTATCCCTCCCTACTTCACATATCACTTCTTCATCTACACTTCATAAACCACTTGTTACGCTTTTACTACAGACTTCATAGGCTCAGTACATGGCATACATGATTTGGCCTTCCAGGTGCTGCCATACAGCCAACACAAAATTATCCATCAGAATTTTCTCAACAGTGAAATAAAATCTTCCTGAAAGAGAAAAATTAAAAATACACTTGGCCAGGAAAGAGAATGAGAGATGAGGGGGGAGGGAGAGGTGGGTTCATTAATCTGTTCTAATAATAAATCCTTATCAGTTATACATTTCAGTTACTCCTTCAGCCTCCACAGTCTATATTTAAATACATCTGCTTCACACGTGCTTTGCCAATTAGCTGGTGATATTAACTGTTCAGCACTATCTATTTAGCACATGGCACTGCTGAACAGCATGAGAGACGAGCTTGACCAGGAGAGATAGTCATTCATAAGGCACACATTTCTCTCTATAACTCAGAAGTAGGAAGATAGGAAAGTGGCACAGCAATTGACCTAGGTTGTACATCAAGGCTAAATAGACACACAGTAAATTACAGACAAGTGAGACAAGTTACTAACTGTTCGTTTAGTAGTCCATAATGTCAGTAATTCTATTATGATGATTGCTAGTTATGTAATGCAGCTGCCATGTAAATTTTTCTCTTTTTTTCTATCTCTCTGTCTTTCTGCATCGTAAAATCTGTAGTTCAGTGATGGAGTAAATAAACATATGGGCCAGAAAGGGTCATTGTGATCATCTTGCAAGAGACACTTGCAAACCACATAAGCACGGATCTTCCCTGAACAGAGATTCCTGTTTTAGCTAGAGAGAAACATCAAACAGTTTGTCTGAAGGTAAAGACAAAAGTTTCTTTTGTACAGAAGAAAAGTATTGTAATATCGTAATAGTTTTAATCTCTAGCAATGTGATGTTTTAAAGGTTTTTCTAACTGAGCTGCATATCATTGAATTACTGCTAGAATAGCAGCTATGCTTAGACATCTGAATTAAGTACTAGATGTCCATTAATTACAAAGAGAGTTTGGACACCTAGATCATCTAAATCACCTCCATGAAGATGTCTTAAAGCATGAGATGTAGCCCACCCTTTCCATTGCATTATCACATCTGTTCCCAACCGAAATGCCTTGGGATGTCTTGCATGACTTCTAAATTGCTTCTTTGAGAAGCATATAGAGAGAGATTGTCTCTTTATATGCTCTACAGCATTTCAATTGGAAAGCAACTAAACTGAGTCCACACGATTACAAAGGGAGAAGACTACCCAACATATTTGCAAGTTAAAGCTGAGATAAGTTATGGAGAATAAAGTTGTGGCAATAGACAGAAGCATGGAACAAGAAAGAGAAAATAAATTAGATTTTTCACCAGCCTATCAATTATTTCCTGCATTCTAACGGTATGTTGGATTCACCAACTACTTCAGTTTATTCATCTAACAACTCCGACCATCTGGAGGACGGTGGTGATAGGATGGATGTGGAATTTCACTTTAACAATATTCTTGGGAAGAGGGTTTGCTGTTTCTGCTTGGAGAGCACAGAAGGGTTGCATTTTGGGTTAGGCTCTAGGTAAGGACTCTGTAGATAACAGTTGAATTCCTGCTCTACTGTCAGTTTCCTGAATGACCTCGGCAAGTCGCTATGGGTGGGATTCATCTCCTTTATTTTATAGCCATCTGTAAGAAGTCAACTCAGCCATACAGATCACCAAATGGAAACCTATGACAAGAGGGCAGAATCAGTCTCTGGAAGTGAAGAGGAGAAGAGGAGGCTCCGAGGACATCTCATTGCAGCTTTCCAGTACCTGAAGGGAGCCTACAAGCCTGCTGGGAGAGGACTTTTTACAAGAGCCTGTAGTGACAGGACAAGGTATAACGGGTACAAATTGAAAAGAGGGAGGTTTAGATTAGATATCAGGAAGAAATTCTTCGCAGAGAGGGTGGTGTGGCACTGGAACAAGTTGTCCAGAGATGTGGAAGTGTTCAAGGCCAGGCTGGATGTGGCTTTGAGCAACCTGGTCTAGTGGAAGGTGTCCCTGCCCATGGCAGGGGGGTTGGAACTAGATGATCTTTAAGGTCCCTTCCAACCCCAACCATTCTATGATTCTAAGTGCCTCCCTCTCTCAAGGATCTCTAGAAGTCTGACTTAGTGTAGGTGAGATTGAATGACTATTTAGACAATTAAAGGAAATAAAGTGATGCCCTTTTCCCTTTCTTGGTCTTCCATTTGTTTGCTTGTCTTGTGACACAATGGGGGGCAAAGATCTACATGCTGTGCAAAGTCAGAGATGAAGGGCATTCCCATGATTGCAAGTACACAATATGGCCATGCTCTGTTAAGTCTGGCTACTTTTCTCCTGTTTCTCAGGGAAAATTTCTCAAAGCAAATGCTGAGCTAGAGCTAGAGACAGTAACAGCTATCATATTGGGTATTTACCCAAAAAGGGGTAATTCTGTGGGACTTTTATCCTTTTCAAAGAAAAATGCCAATGAGAGATGCATAGAGATCTCTCTTCCAGTACTGATCAGTGCTAATTTGATGCTAACCCTCTCCAAATCATAAAACATTATGCTTGACACAGTTACAATGCATACACAAACCCATGTTTTCATTTAGTTAGCTTTCAGGCCCCAAGAAAGTCAAAGCTCAAAACAAGGAAAAAGCAATGACAAAAATACTATTTGAACTATCAAATGGAAGGGAAATTGAGTTCAATTCCATGGTGTATTTAAAACCAGGAACAAATTTCTGTTGTTCTGTAAGTTTTCACAGTGTAATTATTGACAGACCATAAAGCTACATGAAGTTGCTTGGAGGATTTGACAAATGAGAACCAGGCTCATTCTAGTTGTCTGAATTACCAGCACATGGAAAACCAATGAAGAAATGGAAACATCAAACTTCCAAGAAGAAGAGTTGGTGTCTTCAGATGACATCAAAGAACTTGTTTGCAAATAGATGTATCTAGGATGCTTACACACAGGTGCCTGGACTGTTTGAGTATCCTGGAGGAGTTATAAGATCTCCATGACATGATGCAGGATTTGTGGGATACCTGTCCTACCCCTGCAGTCACAGCAGCTGGAGGTAGTAGAGTATCTCATATATGTCCAAAATGTCTGTGTTTAGGCAACTGAATCTTATTCAGTATGTCAAAAGCAAAAGCCAGCAATTATTTGGAATTAAAACCTATTCTACGTATGCAGCTGGCATGAGCATTGTGCAATGGGTGAAGGCAAATGGTTGCATTTAGTCATGCAGCATTAGAGAAGGGTACTAGCTATTTTTATGTAGCTTCACTAGAAAACTCAGCGCTGTGAACTGTCAGTATTGACAAGAGGAAAAGGAGGACATCATTCAAAGGAGAGGCCTGTTGCATGCTTTGAGTGATACTCTGCAGACTCCATTCTTCTCTTGCTGGCTACAACAGGGCACAAAGAGAGTCTTTACATCAGATAGGCTCTGAGTTTGATGGCTATGGTCAGACTGAAAACCTTGGCTCTTCTCTGGTCTGGGGCACTGACTCTTTACAACACCAAATTCTTCACAGATGTTTACAGACCTACACAAGAAAGGTCCTAGATGTTTTGAAATCCTAATCCTAAATTTGACACTGCTCCTTCTGTACTGTGGGAAACTCACATAAGCACCTCTTGCTGATTTGTAAGAAGAGATGACTGTGCATAGCTACCTTCCCTGTCAAGTTCTGGGAAGGACTGGGGATACGGTAACTTAAAAGCCCTTTCAAGTATAACTAAAAAATGTTTTAAAAGGGTTAAGGCACATTGTTAATGAAACTGGTCATGGAACCCATTGTAAGAAGAGTTACTAAGTCTTAATCATACAGATACACTTTATAGTGGTATACATCATGTGGGCTGTGCAGCCCTGAATGAAGCATGATCTCTGTGCCCCCCACGCATGATCTCTGCTTACATGTATACACAGAAATGGCTGCAGGAAGTTAATATGTACAAAAATGTCAACCCACAGTGTCCTGCAGCAGCAAAAGTGCACCATGTTAGAGGAAATTCATGGACGTGTCCAGCTGTCATGGCAGAGATCTGGATTATATCTCTGGATGCAAGGAAGGATGGTTGCAACCCTAAAAAAAATCGGTAGGAACTTTCTGGATCTAAAGCCTTTTGCAAGTGTATGCAGTTGAAAAAAGGGAGATCAACTGGGAACAGGAAGAATGGAAAGATTGTGATAGATGGTTTTATCTGATTTCCAGACATTCTGGATAATAGAGGTACACCCCAGATAGAGATATGGTTATGTCTGTTTGGGGAAAACACACACAGACTGACTCAGATGAGGTTTGTGACACAAATACAGAAAAAAACCTGCTGTTTGGTGCCTTCAGAAATTATAGAAGCTACAAAAGTTACAAGTGTTTGAGATAAAGTGAGATATTTATGGGAAGAATGAGATCACAGCCATAGTTCCATAAAACAGAGAAAACTTTCTACATCTTTTAACATGCACATTATGAAATTTTGTGATGTTTTTACTTCATGTGTTAAATAAGAATTGATCTGAGCTTTATTTTCAGAATTTTTTTCCCTATGCTCTCTAAGAAAGGACTCAGTACTAAACCTTTTCTGAAGCCTATGGAAATGGAAGGATCGTATATTATAGATTAGACACACTGTAGTTCCCTGTTGAACATTTGCCCCTTACCAGCATCTCCAGGTTGTGCTTAGGGTTGAAGATGGGAGCTGATTGACTAGATGTGTCATGAAGTACCTCCGACTGAAGGCTTGTGGGAACCCATGCTGCTGTGATGGTGATGAGGATGAGTAATTCAATGAAACCTAGACTGGCTGGGACATGCAGTGACCTGTCACATGTTATGTGACCTGATAAGCTGACATGACCCTACCACTCCCGTTAAAGCATGGAGTTTCATGCTCTGGATGAGAAGAAATGTAAAAGGTCTCCAACAAGCTCTGGTTTTATCCTACTGGGATGTGAGAGGTGCCCTACTCTTCTCTGCTGCTCAGTGGGGGAGCTTTGAAGGCAAATTTGAGCATTTTGCAGGACGAAGTCCAAGTCTGCTTGTAATCATCTGTTTCCATTCAGTTTGTTTTGAAATTCTGCCTGAATTAAGAGTTATTAAATTTTAACTCCTTCTTTAACACATTTTATTTTTAAATCTTTGCCATTCTTTTATTCCTAAAAATTATTTGCTAACTCTGTTCTTCTTAAAAGTGTAATTCATTATTTCTGGGGATAACAGCAATGTATAATCCCTTTGTGATCCTTCTTATGGGGACTGTGGGAATGATAATTAAGTCACTTTGCAGCAAGCACACCTGTGAAGCAGGTAAACATTTATTAGCTCATTTTAAAAAATTAATTAAAAAAATGTTTGTTGTGTTCTGTACACCTTTTCTTTTCCTTGAAGGCACAGAGAGATGAGGCAACCACGATCCATATTATGAAATTAGAATGCAATTATTGCTTTAGGTAAAACAAAGCCCAGCCTCACACAAAAGGTGTGGAAACTCAAATTGCTAAATGATCTGATCAGAGTCACACTTGGTAATCAGCTCCAGTGTTTTTTTGGCAGGGCCCTGCTATGAATTATGATGGGAAAATTAAAAGACATGTCTTGTCCCATGCCGTTGCCATGTAAATGTATGCTTCATATGGAGATATAAACACTGGAAAGATTTTGAGTTACGCTGCCTGTGAGTAATTGCCTTCTCCATAAGCAGGTTGTTTGGAGTTGTAAGAAATAGGAAAATTATGCCTTTTGTTCAAGATTTGACAATGTGGAAGAACCCTGCCAGACCTGTCTTGTTTAATCATGTTAGCTCAGCAGCAAAACGAACAGCTCCTTTTAAAGGGAACTCAGTGTTCCTGCAGGAGGAAGTTGTAATTCTGTGTGCGCTCACTCCTAAGCCATTTTTGCTGTTATACTGTTAGCATGAAGAGCCTTGAGCGGATTCCAGGCTGCATTATTTTGAGGAGAAAGGAGCCTTCAAGACATCATGTTTCTGAGGTACCTACATGTGCATTTTGACAAAGCTGGAATATTAGCCCCTATACTGTTACTCTTTGTTCCAGAGGCTGTATACTCTCACACAGAAGATCCTCCATGGACTAAGGAAATGCAAGAAAATATTGTTACCTCCAAGGGAGAGTCAGGGGTGTGAGACACAGAGAGATGAGTGCACTCATGATCATACAGCAGGTCTGTGGCAGAGACCCAAGGCAAACCAACAGGCTGTGGGGGATGGCTCAATGGGTATTTACCCTGAACCCTGCCAGGTTGTAGGCAGGTCTCCTCTGCCACTTCCAGCCCTCTGCATATCCCTCCCCATGATGTGCCAACAAACACCTGTGTGTCATCACATCCAGGTGAAGGGGTTGGTCTAATGTGTGCAATGACTGTGAAAATGGGGCCAAAGAGCTCCAATCTGGAGCTGACAACTAACACTGAGCAATTAAAATGTAATCTACATATATGTATTTATAAATTAAAAAAAAAGAGGCCCTGTCTTCCCTAAGGTAGCCATAGACAATTTTCTTCATTCACTTCCATCTGTATTGTCTGCTTTTCACACCAACCCAGATACTGCTGAAGGTTATGGTTTTCAGGAATATTTGTGTGGGGTACACTGTCCAAAATTTACTGAAACTTTTCTACCTGATCCCACCCCTTCATTCCAGCCCTTGTCAAAAGGCATGATCAGGAAGACGACAGGTCAGGGCAATCCAAGCACAAACAAAGGCTGGGCAGAGAATGGATTGAGACCAGCCCTGAGGAGAAGGACTTGGGGTACTGGTGGATGAAAAGCTGAACATGAGCCAGCAGTGTGTGCTGTCAGCCCAGAAAGTCAACCGTATCCTGGGCTGTATCAGGAGAAGTGTGGCCAGCAGGTCAAGGGAGGTGACTCCCTCCCTCTACTCTGCTCTTCTGAGACCCCACCTTGGGTGTTGTGTCAGCTCTGGGGCCCTCAGCATAAGAAGGTTATTGACTGGTTGGAGCGAGTCCAGAGGAGGCCACGAAGATGATCAGAGGGTTGGAGCACCTCTCCTATGATGAAAGGCTGTGAGAATTGGGCTTGTTCAGCCTGGAGAAGAGAAGGCTCCAGGGAGACCTTATTGCAGCCTTCCAGTACCTATAAGAAAGCTGGAGGGGGACTTTTTACAAGGGCCTGTAGTGACAGGACAAGGAGGAATAGGTTTAAACTGAGAGATTTAGATTAGATATCAGGAAGAAATTCACCACCCAGGGAGGGTGGTGAAATACTGGGACAGGTTGCCCAGAACAGCTGTGGATGCCCCATCCCTGGAAGTGTTCAAGGCCAGGCTGGATGAGGCTTTGAGCAACCTGGTCTAGTGGAAGGTGTCCCCGCCCATGGCAGGGGGGTTGGAACTAGATGGTGTTTAAGGTCCCTTCCAACCCAAACCATTCTGTGGTTCTGTCATTCAGGCATGTTTGGTACTCTTTGCTATCTCTGCTTCTTACAGACACAGAGAAAGAGAAAGAAAATTAACTAGGAAACTTACTTCCTCTTACCACCCATGTCTCTAGATTAAGAGACATCTCTGAGAGAAGAAAGCTGCTGAAGGTTTTTCTGAGTAGCTAACAGAGTATGACTAACTTTCTGCGTAGCCCTGGCCATAACACATCCTTAAATCCAGTGTTAAGGCAAGCACACCCTTCAGGGGAAAAAATATCCAGTCATTATTTTTAAGTGTCCAGCGAGAAGGAAAATATCTTTTTTGAAAGAATCAGTTTGCTGTTTTAATTCATGGTTTCATTATATTCATTCATGGTTAAAACCCACTTCTTTTCCACATGAATTTTTCTGTCCCCTATTTTTGTTTATTGGATGATTCTTAGACTGCTGGCATAAGAAAGTATCATCAAATGCATCTTTGTCATGTAAGTGTACACAAGCTGAAATCAAATCACTGCTCAGCCCTTTCTTTGATAAAAATACAGACTGAGTTCATTGCGTCTTTCATGCCAATGCAAGTCCACGTTTCAATATTTCATCATTCCCCTGACTGACCAAAGTGTGAACAAAGGGCTCATGCCTGAAGGCAAAAATCATACCCATAAAGGATACACACCCATAGATTAAAATCCTTTTAGCCCACGTTACACCCTGGACACTCAAAAGCAATGTAAGAGTTATGGCTCCTTTCCCCCCAACTATGTTACCCATTAGCAGTCCCTATTATACTATATGCCCCATATTTTGTTGTGAAAGTTTTTCCCTTTCTTCTCATCAAAGCAACATCCAGACTTCAGATTTATGCGGATTAATCTTTCCTTTTCCACAGTGGTTAACTGTTTTTCACTACACTCCATCGACTGTTTCCTGCAGGCTGGGACAAGGTGTGGGAAGTCTTGACCACTCGTGACTGTGCCACCTATGGGCAATGCCCTCAGAGCTCTGAAAAGCAAAGACATCTGGGGAGGTGGTTTTTTCAGTCCTCCTTCTTACAATTCCTCCATACCTTTGTGTATGTGCTGGTGTTCCTGGGCTTTGTTGCTTTGTTGTCTCATTAATATCATGTCTGCATTTGTTTTTTCTCCAAGATTGGAACAGAGCAGTTCAGGCAGAAATGGTCCAAGTCTTTGAGTCCGGGCCCAAACTTGTGTTATGTTCTGGTTCCAGGAAAACAGCTGATCTGCCAAACGTTGTTAAGAGAAAACAAATTTCACCAATTTGTCTCTAGAACTAATGAGGAGTAAGGGAACACTTTACCAGCCCTCTGGTACTATATGAATAATCCTGTCAGGTTTGCCTATGGACTTTCATGTGCTATGAGTCTTGATGCATACACTTTGTATTAAATCAGATGATAGACTAAAATCATCATGAAATGAACGCTGCTTATACTGGCCACCCAGAACGAATGAAATGCAGACCCTTAAGTGAGCTACACACTACACACACAGCAAAATTGAACATCTACACAGTGCTCTCCCTGACCTTTCTCCATACACGCTACGTCCATCACATACAACTGACAGTCTTCTTCGCAGTTTCTTTCAGCAAACTGAAAACATGATGCACCTCCACCTTGTCTTTGATGCATGCGACCCCAGGGATGTAAAGGAGAACATTTCAGAATACAGGTAGTGGTGTGTATAAGGTAAAGGCTCCAGTCTGCTACCACCTGTGCATTTATCAAATAAGATGACCCATGTCCCAAAACATTTTCTTCCCATGATTAATTTCTACAGTGGAAGCAGAAAGGGCTGAGGAACTAGAGCATTCCTGAGAGTGGGATGTGAGTCTTAGGGAACTGTTAGCAAAAAAAGTGCACACAACTATTGCTTGTTGCTCCACATTGCCCACTGACAAATATATGTATTGCCAATCCAAGAGAAATAGGTACAGCCACTATTTTTAATCAGCAAACAGAAAAATAGAGAAACTCCAGTTCTGGGGATTTTACACATCCAAAGAATAGACCAAATTATATTTTTATGGACTTAGTCTGATCAGACACCTTATTCTTTTTAAAGCAAGGACTTAGGTACCCATTATTTACTGAAGTTTATGAGGCACTTTGGCAGCCATTGCACAGCAAGAAAACTTGAGTACAGCTCTGACATGTTTTGTAAAGTTAGGATCTTATCTTACTTTTTTATTTGCAGATGTTTGTAACAAACTGCTCTCATAACTATTAAAATGCATGTGACTTTCCCATGAGTCCACTATTTACAGATGAAAAGTGGATTTTAAAAAGCTGAAATATTCTTATATTGTCTTGTAGACAATTTGCTTACTTGTTTACCTAATACCTGTTATGCTGAGTGTCTAATCTTCTGTGGTTTTTTGTTTTTCTTAATGTAGCTGTCATATATAGCATAGGTGGATCTGTTAATGAAACCTGTTATTAACATTGTCCAGTACTTCCTGTTATAAGACTCCTTTTCTGCCGCTTGTAATTATCTGTAATTTTCAAATTTCAACTGAGAAGGCCAGAAGGAATTACTAAGGCGTTATTAAGCAGTTACATGCTTTAGGTTGGAGATTGTTTATTTTAATCCAGTACACTCAAATGAGCAAGAGTCATTGCTATGGCTTAGTCTGAGCTGAACTGAAATGGAGGGAAGTAGGTGGTTTCAGGCTGCTGTTGTGGGGCTTATAGACACCTTGTTATACCTGCAATATCCTCAGTGAGATCAGAAAGAGTAAGGAGCAGGCACCTATATGTGTGACATTGCCCTTCAGGCTCCACCAATTGTGCCGTCTGGATCTCCACTGCTCAGATACTTGGCTTGCCTGGAAACATCTGCATGTCAAAACCTAAAACTAGATGTCTTAATCTGTGAACTGCCCTCCTAAAAGTAGGTGAGAAGAATCCTACCTCAAGTCTCCAAACCATACAAATGTTGAAAAATCAACAGATTCAGAGAAAAAAAAATGTTGGAATAATTCCAGTAACATTTAGCAAGGAGAACCATGGAAAAGCCCAGGAGGAAACCAATAATTCTGTCGTCAGCACGTAATAAATAATGCTGGAGAAGACCACCCACTGAACAATGAAGATAGAACATGATTTTGCATAGCTGCTTAGGGAGCAAGAACCAGCCAATCTACTATCTGAACGACAGAAAAAGACTTTTTGATTGTAGTACATGTACAAACAGGGGTACAAAAACCAAGAGGAGTTTTATGTGGATACACGTAGGTGACCAAAGCTCCACTGGGACCACTCCAGGATATCCAGAGCTGGTGCAGACTGTAGGATGACTATGCTGTGGTCAGCAGCATGCTGGTGTAGGAATACAGATTCAGAGCCAGGTCTGGCTTTTTTCCAGCCTGCTTGCATGGACAGAGCAAGTTTGCATCTGTGTGTAACCTCTCCTTTATAGTACCCGTTTTCTTTTCCATTGCTGAAAGTGTTAGAATTGTTCTTTAATGGAGTTTTAGGTGGAATCATAACTAAAATCAGGATTTTAAAGTCCTGAAGCCTGGACTGCCTCTACCTGCAGTACATTTATTGAGAGAGTTAAAAGAGACATCAGGGGTAGCAGAATTAACCCGATGTAAAAGGCTGAGAGAAGGTTGTGGTTTTACGGTGGGCACAGTACACAACATTTAACCAATCTCCTGTTGATTTGAAGGAGAAATTTTCCAATTACTTCAATAATCTTCTAACTTCTTAACTAATTGAAGAATAAAAATCTGTGTTAAACTGTAGCTTTACTGATTAAGTGATGTCATTTCACTGCTCATTAATCCAAATTACACTAATTTCTCTGAGGACACTATAAACGAACAGAAATATTTATCTGAAGTCTTCTGTCATGCAGTTCTGGTTATTATACTCACTTTGCTTGAGTTCCTATTTTAAGGTTTCCCCAAATTAAAAGTAATGTTTTCCCATGAAAATTAAGTGTATTTAGCTTGAATGAATAGGTGGTACAAAGTGAGATTTTCACTGTCAAGTCTTTATGTGTGTAAGGAAAATCAATCTGATTATTTAATGCCTATTCAATAGCTCCATCATATGACTTCCACTTCAAAAATTGAGGAAAAGCAGTTCAGATGTCACTTTGTTAAAATAATTTTTTCTTATTCATTAGTGGTGTAATAGACCACCTTCAGTTGTTTTAGAAAAATCTGAACATAGGCCAAGGGGAAAGTGAGAGATATCATGGCCATTTCTTATCATCGTATATATATTAGCAGTCAAATGTATCACATCTCTAAGATCAATATGTACACTAGCTAAATTCCACATGGGGTTCAGCTATATTGTTCTTACAGCAACTGTAAAAGACCAAGATACGGGGGTCTTTTTGCCTGAGGCACAGCAGAAGTACATAACAGATTATCTCTTTGTCAGAAGACTTGTAACCTAATGAGAAAAGTTCACAAAAAGTGGAAGAAAACAGCCTGATATCCAGTGGGAAAAGTGAGATGCAGAGAAAACAAGAAGTTAGAACTGGACCCAGTGTCTAACTGCCAGAACCCAGTGTTTGGCTACCCAGAAGTTGCAGTTCGCTGGAGTGGTGTTCATTAGACACTGTGGCTACCTGGGGATACAGTCTGCATATTCCTAAGGAGTGAAAGACAATCCATTTCAATGTTCATATGGCTTGGCTTCAGTGGCTCATTGTAAATTTTCATTGCTTTAGTTTCTGTTAATCCTTTTTTTGGTTTTCCTATTTCACGATACTTTTGGCACAACATTAAATTATCCATTGTTGTTTAGGGTGGGGGTTTTTTTGGTTTGGTTTTTTTGTTTGGGTTTTTTTTTTTTTTGCTATGTGAGGTTTTAATTGTTAAGGTGGCACCTTCAGCATAGTAAATAGTTTTTCCCATTCTTGGATCTTCTTTGCAAACATCTTTTCTCACTCAATTGTGGGTTTCAGGACATTGCCTTAAATTATTGAAATCCCTCTGAACACATGGATACAAAACCTTATGTATAAAATAATTTCATTTTCAAATAACATTTATAGAAAAATCAAAACTTGGGGGGAGGTTTCTATGGGTGCCCGTTTTCAAGGACAAATTTGCATATCTCAGTCTAAGCTCTTACTGGCTGATTGCATGAGAAAATATATTATTTATGTCCAGAAATTTGATTCAATTAATTTACTGTACCAGAGAGAATGTCAAATGTGTCACTTCAAAATATGGTTGATCTCCAAATCTGGAGCACCTCTCCTATGACGAAAGGCTGCGAGAACTGGGCTCGTTCAGCCTGGAGAAGAGGAGGCTCCGAGGACACCTCATTGCAGCTTTTCAGTATCTGAAGGGGGCCTACAAGGGTACTGGGAGAGGACTTTTTACAAGAGCCTGTAGTGATAGGACAAGGGGTAATGGGTATAAATTGAAATCAGGGAGGTTTAGATTAGATGTCAGGAAGAAATTCTTCACAGAGAGGGTGGTGAGGCACTGGAACAGGTTGCCCAGAGATGTTGTGGATGCCCCATCCCTGGATGTCTTCAAGGCCAGGCTGGACGTGGCTTTGAGCAACCTGGTCTAGTGGAAGGTGTCCCTGCCCATGGCAGGGGGGTTGGAACTAGATGCTCTTTAAGGTCCCTTCCAACCCTAACCATTCTATGATTCTATGATTCTATGTTCTGTACACTGAAATAAAATACTACTTTACATGAAGAAAGAGCATCTGAGAGGAATTTCTTTGATTAGAATCTCCAAAAAACAAAAACACAACATAGGAAGAAATGTCCCCAAAATTACTTTCTTTTCCAACTCCCAGATGTGTTTGATAAGGAAAAGAGACTGCATTCAGTGTATTTAATCCAAGGGATTCTGATGTCTGACTAGTGCATGAGGCTTGGTACTAGTGGACAATCACTTGTTTTCTGAACTGAGCTCATCATGGGCCTTGACACATACATTGGACCCTGTTAATACAGGCTATTTGTGCAGGAGAAATGCTCCTGTTTTTTAAAACTTCTGATTCACAGAAGGAAAAAAGGCGTCAGCTGTAGTCATAAATCCATCATTCTGGTAGGCAGAGTTGTCTAACTTCCTTGGCACTGTGGCATAAGGATGAGAAAAAGAAAAATTCTGCAAGCCAACATTTTTTATTTTTATTATCATGCACTCCCTTTGGCAGGGAAATAGTAGCTATAGGGTCCATGGAGCCATGACATTCTCTCAAAGCAAGACTGTCCAGTTCCCCAAGTTGAAGTGTTCCACAGTGGCCTCCCTGCCAGACAGATCACCGGTTACCGGACAATGGCACCAATGGTACTAAGCTCATGGAGACTCTGTGTGGTTATTAAACTCATGTGATTATAAAATTGAAGAGCACACTCCATGTCATTGTAATTTGCGATCCTGCTGGAAATCATAGAATCATAGAATCATTTGGGTTGGAAGGGACCTTAAAGATCATCTAGTTCCAACCCCCCTGCCATGGGCAGGGACACCTTCCACTAGACCAGGTTGCTCCAAGCCTCACCCAGCCTGGCCTTGAACACTTCCAGGGGTGCGTGAGAAGCAGTGCATGAACTTAACATTTTAGGTGTTGTGGACTTCCATGAACAATGTAATGGCAAAAGACATGAATTGAGAACTAGTATGTGGTTCCACTCCATGTTTCTGTTAAGGAGTTCTTGTATGCCCTTGTAAAGACACTTGGCTTCTTACGGTTAATTCATAAGTGAGCATTTAAAGAGTCAACCTTCTTTCTGACCATGCCACAGACACCAGGTGTGAACATGAACAAGTCACAGGCAGTATTCTGCCAACCTATCTTAGTCCTTCAAGATTCATCATCTACAATTGAACTAGTCAACCAAGAGTCCCTTGATAGGATGGAGAGTGGGAGGTTCCTCCAGGCAGAATTAATTCATTTATTCTTAGCCACCCCCTAAAGGCTGAATCTCTTGCCTACTTCTCTCTAGTAATTAAAGAGAACAGCT
Source organism: Eurypyga helias (assembly GCF_000690775.1). NCBI lineage: Eukaryota > Metazoa > Chordata > Aves > Eurypygiformes > Eurypygidae > Eurypyga > Eurypyga helias. The sequence continues at coordinate 121,828 of NW_010250702.1, read as the reverse complement.
ATGGTAAGCGCCTCCACCTTCTTACTTCTGGCAATCCCACCCATAACCTACTGGTGTCTCTGTTCCCATTTCTTACATGTATAATGGCACTTCTGTTCTCTCATGCTTTCCCAGTCATATTTATTTAATTTATAAAAAAATATGTGTAAGCTATTCTAGGCCTGTAGAGAGACACTGTCTTAGATGTTTAAATAGTGTAAGTGCACGTCATTTGTTTTGTTTGTAAAAAGTGGCAGAAATTAGTCTCTAACATCACCTATAAAAAGTAATAATAACTATTATTATTGTTACTATTATTACATGTGACCATAACCTTAATTGTGCACAGGGACATGTATGTTTTATGCTAGCCCTGAAGTCAAAGTGATGATAAGCAAAGGTTTTACCAACACCATCAACGTGCTTCCCAAACATCTATTTTCTGCCAGCAATAAACAGGGATTTTCAAGGTTTAGAGCTGCAGTCCCTAACTCCAGCTTCAATATTTATTACTACCATTATTTCTATTATCTTGAATTACTATGCAGATAGAAAAGGGAGGAGGGATGGATTGTTTTTTGAAAGTCTCTCTCTATGTCTAGGCAAGATACTGAAGCATAGACCCAGACAGGAAATTTCATGGAATTCAAAGGATGAAAGACACTCTCTTCCCTGCTGGTATCTGAACTTGCATTTTCTGCAAGTTTGGGTATTTCTGAATACACATTCAGAACACTAACACATTACTTGCAACTGCCACTTAATTGATTAAAGATTATGTTTAATTAAAAACTGTCACAAGAACAGAACTATGGAAGTATGAGTCAAAATTACATTTCAGCCCACCTGAAATAATGAAGTTCAGATTATACAGGCTGAATCACACCACTAATTGGGAAAGCATTTTCACTGGTAGATCCAGAACCTTACTGAAAAGATCCAAGAAAACATAATTGCCCATCTGTCAACATTACCTATGGATCCTTACCTATGGGCTCCAAATGTTTTTGGGTATTTTGTGTGGGCATGGGTTGAGAGGTCATAATTAAAAAGTTTGTGGAAAGGCTTGTTTTATTCATTTCATGTAAATGAACAGAGATGGCATCATCGTTACGCATAGCTGAATGAAATGTCCACATGACTGCATGCCCTTTAAAACCCACGTAACATCCTTCCTTGCCATGTCTTCAGAAACATATGAGTTCTTTGTGGACTTTTTTTTTTTTTAGGACTTTTTTGGCATCAAGACTTTCGTTGCAGCTGCCCACTTTTCTCGTCTCAGGACAGACGCTGCTGTCACTAGATCAATTACCAACATTCATTTTGTCTCACGCTGTGACCCAATGGACTCCTTGTTCTCCTTCTGTTGACAGCTGGAGAAGGCTCCAGCCAAACTGGCCGCTAGCTACTGACCCCTCCACCGACAACCTTATTAGGGTAATTGCAAGGCTGGAAGCAACCGAGACTGGGGCCCAATTACACCTGTCCTTGTCCAATTCAGCTGGGGCTTAAATTACTTGGATGGTCAAGGATGGTAGTGTGCTCAGGTGAACAAAAGCTTTCCCTCTATTCTTATGCTTTGCAGAGACAGACATTCTTAATTATGCTTGTCATTGGGACATAATAAGGTTGATTTCTTTAAATGGCATCTTTCTTCAGCAGGGAAACTGATGCATTGTCTTACTGAACACCACCATCGAGCAGCCCATGCATTTAGAGTAAAGTAGAGGTACAAATAGCTTCTGAGGTTTTCCTCTTCAGTTGGATATAATCTAGTCTGGAATAGAGAGAAGTTCGTGCTTAGTGTGCATTATGTGCTCTTATGCATTCCAATAGTTAATGACAGTGGTGATAAAAGCATGAAGAAGGGTTTCATATTGTTTTCCCATTACAATAGCCAGGTTCTGAGTCCATTAGTTTAATTTTGTTTGAAGGGGATTGTCACTCAAAGTGTTGAAATGAGCTATAACACTGATTTATGGACAAAGAGCTTTAAAACAATGAGACTAAAATTTAGTCTTATATACCTTAATTGTCTCCATGAGGGACTTAGTTTCCCAAAGTTAGAGGCGAGCAATGCCATACCTGGGAAATGTAATACTCTCAGCATATTTTAAAAGCACTCCTGTGTTTCAATATTTAAACACACATTTAGTAATTTAAATTTGAAGTTTTCACACTTAGAAATCTTAAGAAATTACTGAGCTGCATGTGGATGCATATCTGTACTAGTATACTTACCTTTGTAACAAAAAATAATTCAAACTTTCTGTATTTAACATGACAACAAATGACAGGTTTGTACACACAGCATAAACACACGTGGCTTTTCTACTTACTGTGCAATATTGAGAGATGATTTGTTTTGTTTCATTGTACTTTACAAAGCTGGTTAAATAAAATTTAAATAAAAATCATGAATATAACAAGCAAAATACTTTTAGAGAAGATAGCATATATATCTTTTGCTGCATTAAGAGAGGATCTAACTTCAGTTATTGCACTTTGCTTGGATATTTTAATCAGTATTTCATAGGACTTGTAATAAAAAGCAATTCTAAAATATTTATTGATAATTTAGTTACTGAATATCATTTTTCATTTCATATAAAATCAAGTTTCAAGAAAGTAAGTACAAAACAATAATTAAACAAAAGCTGTTTACCACTCCCGATAAAATAATGAAAAAATACGTAAAGTATGAGCACTAATGTTTTTTACTAATAATTTTTTTGTTTTACAAAATCATTTTTCAGTGAAAAAAAATGTTTGAATTTTTGCCCGCCTTTTTTCTATTCCTTTTTTTTCATTTTCACAAATCTCACATTTCCTGGTCCCATGCTTTTCAAATTCATATTTGACATTACCTGAAAATTATTATTAACAAGGGAAATTATTGCAAATATTTAATTTTGAACAATCTCACTTTTCACTGTTTCATTTCTTTAAAAATCAGATTAAGAACTTTCAGTTATATGTGAGAGATAAAATTAGTAACACACTTTCAGGAGTTCCTTATTTCATGGGAAGTGTGAGAGGAGAGGAGGAGAGGAGAGGAGAGGAGAGGACACAACAGTCTTAATCTGGATTTTGGATAATTAATGTAACTAAAATGGCCATTTGTGGACATCAAAATTTATAAGTGATTCAAGTCTCCGTGTATGATTCTGTACTGATACTACTATCATCAGGACTAAATAGTGCCAACATAAACCTGTGGAATATGGCTTCACATCACAACCATCTCTTGACAAAATACCTCATTACTTATATGGAAAAGTTACACATTTGCTCTTCTAGACCAGACCTGTATTAATAACTCTTTCTCCCACTGAAATCCCTTTTCCTGTAAAGAATAATGAAAGACCTATATTTTAGCACTATACATATATATAACATATATATATAAGACAAAACATACCATTTCACAAGGAAAAATACTAGCAGTTGCAAGGAGACAGAATGAACCATTACATTTTATCCCATTTCTAGCAATCTGATTCTGTGCTAGGTTGCATCACAGAGCGTTGGGATTGCTTCCAGTTTAGTCACTGCATTCCTCTGCCTTCTGCTTGATCAGATCTGGCCTTTAGTATTAATAACTACTATTTTCCATTACAGTGTGTGTTTTACCTTGTGGAAATCGGTTATGAAACCATCTTGCATTACTAATCTAAAGAATAATCTCATTTAAAACTCCTAGGTTTGAATCTATCTGCCTTTAAAAGAACACTTGGAAAGGAAGGGATTCCTCATAGCCTAAGTTATGGTTTTAAATTAGGTGAAAACAATTTCCAGTTGCTATCAGGACATATGTATTTCATCAATATTGATGGACAGAATAAGGTGAAATTAATTCTACCCAGTGGAACTAAAGCAATAAATATAATAAAACTAAACATATATTACTGGAAGCAAGGTATGAGCTCTCAGGTTCTTCCTGAGCTCAAGAACCCACCTACACGGAGTCTTGCTATGTCACTAGCTGTTTCAGCATCAAGGTGCAACAATGGCAGTGTGTGTTGCTTGCTGCCTCAGCTGGAGGCTGCTTAGAAAAAGTGCCATTTCTACAGAAAAAAAAAAAAAAAAAGGCGATTATTTCTGGAAAAACTGTTCTAAAAGCACCTATATATATATAAGATGAAAAAATATAGTCTCATAAGAAACCCCAGGATATTAATGATAATGACTTTTCACTTCAGCCAAGGACTTAAATACACTTTATAGACACTATTTAAATGTCAACGCTGTTCTGGTCAAGCCATTATGAACCACAGCAAACATTTCCTTATTCTCCCTAAAGTCTTTCTCATTTTCTCTTTCCACGATACCCAACACACATAGTGAGCAATAGGAGCTCTGTACACAGAATGACAAAAACACAGGGACCAGAAGGGAAATTCACTTTATGAATGACACCTGTGCCAAAGCAGTGAGGTGGAAGACAAACATTTTGCTCCTGCTCATTTCTAAGACTAAGAAAGTGAGGGTTTACTTGTCTTTTTTTCCCCTTTTATTTTTAAAATCATCTAGACTTTTTCCTGTACAACTCTGGCACATAACCCAGAACTTCTAAGACTTCTTCATTAACAGATGATGTCCTCCATTGCAAAATCCTCATTCAAGATGCAGGGCATACAGTTTGCAACCACCTCTGTGTAACTTCAAAAAGATTTATGATTCTGGATATCTGCATCACTGCTGTGGAGCAATGTGGAGTTTACAATAGAATTTATCCAATATAGAACATAGGTTAGGAAAAAAAAGTAAGGAAATATCCAGCTGAGAACAGTTTACAAATTAGGGTTTGCACTAAAAATCTGAGAATTTGTTCCAAAGCAAGCAGAGATGATTCTGAACGTGACTCTTTAATATTGCAGGTAAGTGGTAGAGTTAGAAATTATAACTTGTTATTCAGTTTGTGCTCTTGCCAGTAACATGATACATACTGTCTTTCAAGTCTTTGATGCATCTATCAGTGTAGCATGGAGCCACCACACACAGATGGCAGTTACAGTATCTGGGCCAGCTCAAGAGCAAATTTTGCCATATTATATAGCATGTGTTTCAATTTGCACTGGTATAACCAAAATCAGAGTCAGTCATGTGAGTATGGAAGTGAACACAATTCTGCTTCCCATTTAAACCAGCTTTCTCAAGTGGGATTAAGGGATTAAATTTTGTGGTTGTCTTCCAGAAGCAATGTCACGGGGTGGCTTTACTACGGAAAGACCTGGTGTTTCGCCAGTACAAAATAAAGTCTGCTGGCAAGATGAGTACAAAATCATTGAGACAGAGGCTCAGCTCAGCTGCAACAGCGTAACCCCAAAGTTACATGAGCTCTCACTCTCCTGCAGCAGTAGATTAAAATTAGATGGTGAACTTGTGAAATTCCCCTCTCTCTGTCCTTTTTCCAAGATTGCTGCTCCTCAGCAAAAGTGTCTGAAGCAGAGTGTGAACAACTGTGGATAGCATGTCAATATTGTGACACACAATTTGAGTTTATTGTAATATGCCAGGCTGATTAACCAATTTTTATTTCAGTTTCCATTGGGTAAAAAGATGTACTAATTCAGGAGCTGCTTTACAAACTATTTAGTCATCTTGCTGTTAAGTCAATAAAATGGGGGGTATGAAAACAATACTGACCTCAGCTATACAGTTTCAAGCAGCTGCCGTGTGTGGGTGAGAGCCATATCTCTGTTACAGTCCATGGAGCCTGACCTCAGTACAAGTGAGAATAATAAATACAGCAGAGATGTTTGAGCACCCTTCAATTTACCAGATTGACTTTTTCAAAAGCTGTTAGCAACAGGAGTTGCTGGTCAATTTATTTAGTAGGAACTGGAGTTCCTGAGGATATCTTTAATGTTTTTTTGCAGGAAATTTCCTATTACATGGACAGCAATGTGATTAAATTTGGCCTAACATGATGTCCTTTGGCCTGGAAAAGTCCTTCTGTCTCTTTTCATGTCACCATTTGTTGATGGGGACAATTTCATTTTCCTGTTTTGATTTGATGAATACCATAGTAACAAGCTGATAAAGTCCCATCCTATCTGAACTCAGTAAAATTCTCCAAGGAGAACTTCTGCCTCTTAAAGACTACTTCAAAAGCCTTAAAATAATGTCAGGAGTTTGGTCATAAAGGCTACCTGCACCAAGCCTAATTATACTCACAAATCATAGCAATCTCACATAGCTTTGTTCTTTGGTCCACGCATGACAATGTTCTCAGTTTGCCAAAAAAATTTCCAATATTCTTATGGAAACAGAAAAGTGACCTGAGAACCTTTGCCTGGAAGTCCAGAGGTCAGGAAACTCCACATTATCGTCAGAAACACTGGTTCTCACAAAAAAAAAAAAAAAAAAAAAGACACCACACTAACATAGAAGGCAAACAAAGCTGGCTGCAATGTGGGAGGTCTCTCTGTTCCCTTCCTGTGTATCTAAACTCTTCAAATCTGAATGCCAAATCTGGTGACTACAACTCTTGGAGTTCTGGCAATCAGCCATCTGTACTTCTCTGGAGTCACTGCTATACCAGTTTTGAAGAGTCATTGTCAGCATGATCATGGGGAGAGACATACCGGACCATGCATAATGAGCTGTCCTACTCAGCACTGCATAGCGCAGACCAGTTTCCTCCAAACATTGCAAGATCCCATATTAAGCTTCTCCCTTCTCTGCTGCATGCACTCACATAGCGATAACACTAAACTCAATGTTACGTTGTCTGCAGATGTGTTCTGCTGGGTGTCATGTTCCTTGTGGCCAGCTGCAGGTAGAACTCCAGCTTTGCTATCTCCTCTGCTCTTAAATAAGCCACTGAAGTTATCTCTAGAAATAGCTGTGTGTAGACACTTAGTTTGGGTTTCATCTGTTGCCCAAACAAACCTTCCTCTTGTCTGCAAGCGATAGGTGGCAGCTGTCGGGAAGAGCCCATCATCCAGATCCACTCCACAGGTCACCATCAAGACCACAGAGGCCTGAAGGACTCTGCCCCCCTCCTGGAAAAACAGTACAGTGGCTTCTTGTAGAGATAAGGTTCCCTATTCCTTTAGAGGTAAAAGATGTCTCTCTGTAGGCTACAGGTAAGAAAGCAAAATGTGTATGACAAATTCCCACACCCTATTCTAATAAAAACAAATAAATGAAGTGCTCTGGTGGTGTAATCTGATTTTCAGTGTTGCCGGGAGAAATTTATTTCTCAATTCAAGGATGCCAGAGGGGCCTTGAGAGGCTTAACAGGTAGGCCAGTGTGAACATCATGAAGTTCAATATGGCCAAATGTAAGGTCCTGAACACGGGTCAGGAAAATCCCAAGCAAAAACACAGGCTGGGTGTAGAAAGGACTGAGCGCAGCCCTAAGGAGAATGACTTGGGGTTGTTACTGATGACAAGCTCAACATGATTTGGAAACATACACCTGTAACCCAGAAAGCCAACCATATCCTGGGTTGTATCCAGAGAATTGCGGCCAGCAGGTTGAGGGGGGGGATTCTCCTCTTTTACTCTGCTCTCATGAGACCTCACCTACCGTTCTGCATCCAGCTCTGGGGCCCTCAGCATAAGAAGGATATTGACTGACTGGAGCAAGTCCAGAGGAGGGCCACAAAGATGATCAGAGGGCTTTTTCCTATCAGAGGGCTGAGAGAATTGGACTTGTTCAGCCTGGAGAAGAGAAGGCTCCGGGCAGAACCTACTGCAGCCTCCCAGTATGTGAAGGGGCTACAAGAAAGCTAGAGAGGGACTTTTTACAAGGTCTTGTAGTGACAGGACAAGGGGTAATGGCTTTAAACTGAAAGATTTAGATTAGGTATCAGGAAGAAGTTTTTCATGGAGAGGGTGGTGAGTCACTGGAACATCTTGCCCAGGGAAAGCTGTGGATGTCCTATCCCTAGCCATCTTCAAGGCCAGACTGGATGAGGCTTTGAGCAACCTGGTCTAGTGGAAGGTGTCCCTGCCCATGGCAGGGGGCTTGGAACTAGATGATTTTTAAGGTCCCTTCCAACCCAAACCATTCTGTGATTCTGTGACGCTGTGTCAGAGATGGAGAGAGAGCAGACATGCAGAGATGAAGGCAGTAATGTTTTCCCTTGTCCTGTCCCTCCCAGGTCGAGATAGTTAATCAGCTGTGGTTTAGAGGCAAACACTGCTTCCTTGGAACTAAGCATGGTGTGGTTTTCAGTGTGATTCCCCTTGATTTGATCTGAAGGATTATATGAATTAGTCTTAATGATCCATTGTGACAACAGGGTGTTAACAACATGCTTAACACAGTTTATATTTTCTTGCTGAAAATTTAGGAGTTTTTCTTAAAAGACCCAACACCACAATGCCACTTCTATTTGAGATTCCTTGTCACAGTAATAGTGTTGCTGTCAGTAAGGCTCTGGGATGTTCTCAATATGTGTGCTGAGTCAGGGCATCTGGGCAGAGGAAGGAGAACAGGGAAAGACCATTATCACAGTGTGAAGTACATATCTGACATCCACGTGACTCCTTTCTTTGGCCTGGTCCTGACTCCTTTGTCAATTATTTTGTAAATCCTAGGTACTGGAACCTGGTATTCTCATGGACTGCAGAGGCAAGCTGCAGCTTCAGCTGGTAGTACCATGTCTTTAAAGTCACCAGAGCTGCATTGCTTGGATTCACTTGCTGAATACAGTTTTTTTTCTTCATGTTTTAGGCCCTGGAGACCTCCTAGCATAGCATTTAGGGCTCTGACCTTTCAGGGTGGGTTAGCCAATGGCATTTCTGTGGTGCTAGTAAATAAGCCATAAAAAGATGCAGTCTCATGGTACCTGTCTACAGCCCTCTGCTTGTCACCCCCTTGACATTTGTAAGCCTGTGACACTGACAGTGAGACTCAACAAGGCATTTCCATCTTGTTCCCCATGTTTGCCTGTCACTTGTTTGCATCCTCAAATTGCATCTACTCTTCTGCTGTACAGCTTTGCAAGCCTGAGAGAGCCAGGTAGCCCTGTTCACAGGCCACCCCAGCTGCGCAGACCCAGGGATTTGTGGGGGCACCACAGTGTTAACCTGTACTTGGAAGAAGACTGAGATCCCAAGATGAGCCTTGTTGAAAGGCGGACTGCTGAACTGAATATCCCTCTCATCTTTTGTGGCTTGGCAACCTCAGTGCTCTGCGTGACCTGACATTTAAAGCTCAAGAGATCCGTGCAAAATGCACACGGTGATTTTTCATAGAATCATAGAATGGTTAAGGTTGGAAGGGACCTTAAAGATCATCTAGTTCCAACCCTCCTGCCACGGGCAGGGACACCCACTAGACCAGGTTGCTCAAAGCCACATCCAGCCTGGCATTTTCACTGGTATCTTTTTGAGTTCTCTTACATTCGTGATTCTTCATGTGTCTCACTACAGCACAGAAGTGTCTAACTGTTTTGTAGTGGCATGACCCTACACATTGGACAGCACAACTGTGAAGAATTGTGGGTTGAAGATGGTTTGTAATATGCTTCAAGAATTTAAAAGTAATAAACCAAACCCAAAACCTTGCCTAGTGCAAATGGTGTGAAAGTGCTGTGACATCACAGCTACCTGGCTCCACAATCACAAATGAGAATACAGCACGAAGATCCAAGAGTCTTTTGAGGAAAAAAAAAAATAGCAGAAGTGATATTAAACACATATAAATCAGAGTTATAATTGCTGCCTGGAAATCTGTCAGATAAATTTTATAGTGAAGCTTTATGAGACTTCCCCTTTAGGCAATGTTGAGACCATGATACTCTCTTTATAACCATTCCCTAGGCTCCTCCATGGTTTTGCTTGTGACAGTCATATGGGGGTGATATAATTCTCAGTGTCTCCTAATTAGCATTGTTCCATTATCCAACAAACTGCACAGATTGGTTTCATTTCTTGTAGCATGTAGTATGTGACAGCTACTAATAATTTAAAAAATTATGAGAAGTCACCAACAACATACTGTTCTTTGCAGAGTTATTTGACCTAACTCTGGTGGAAATAGAGGGGAATAAAACCACCTCTGTGCAAAGAGGGATTTCACAACCACAGCAAACCCCCAAATTTTAGGATTTTAAGGACCACTCAATTAATCCACTTGGTGCTGCTCAGTAAATCTTTTTAATAACACAACATGATTAAGTTATTCCATGATTTTTCTTCTCCAAAGATTTACGAAAAGTTACTCAGAGACACCTGTGTGGAAAAAAACATAACCTAATCCATCACGGTTTGATGTTTGCCCATAGGCAATTCTCTTCAGCTGAACTAATGGCACTGTGTCAGGTGAGAGTCGTATCTTCACACCACAGAACTATTTTGCCTTTTGCAACACAAAGCTTTTTTTTTTTTTTTTTTAAAGATTATTCCTAGTTGTTACCTTTGTAGCAATATATTTATGCAACAGGTGATACTCTGAAGATGAGAAGCGATTCCACTGGAAAACCACATTATGTTTAAGGAATCTCTCTGTGTTGTTGCAGTGGTGTTTTATTCCAGATGGATAAAGCAGCGTATTTGCAAACAGGAACTTTCTTCCAGTGACCTCCAGAGACATTGTAAGCTCTCACAAATTAAACTTCAGGGTGTTTCATCATATATCAAGGAAGCATACAGAAACTGTGATTGCATTTTTCTCTTGATTGCTAACTGGATGCCCTCCTGGTTCAGGATACTGAGCTTAAGATAAAAAGACACTGCACAGGTATGCTGGGCTCTTCTCCAGATGTTTCTCCTAATTCTCCTCCACACACTTTGGCTCTTGACTTTAACAGCATAGTTACCTTTTACCATCTGTCTTGGGTATGCATTAAACCACGATAGGTCAAGCTATGTCACTTGCCAGAACACAGCTCTGGGTCTTTCCATAATCCCCAAAGGTCCAGATAAATTCTGCCAGAATGGTAGTCCAAACAACTGCAGAACAGTCCCTCATTTGCAATTTTTTCCCCTAGGATCATTGTTTTTGTCCATTGCTAAAGATCTAAAACACTTAACTGAGTAGACTGTACTGATAGCCACGTCTTTAGCCTTTTAATTCGGTAATAGCTGATTCTTCTTTTATCCACGAAAACATTCAATAGTTAGAGCTTTTTTTCCCCCAGCTTATTCTTTACTTTCAACTATCTTACCCAGCCATTCTCAAGCACAGAATTTAAGGAAAAGGAGACAAAAGAAAGCACATATGAAGAAGAAAAACCTTAGCATAAACATGTTTTACATATTTTCTAGAACAAAAGCAAGTCCATGGGGGACAGATGGGCAGTGTCAGGCTGCTGTGGCCTCCATGAAGAGCACAGACTAAAGCAAATGCCCAGCTGCATATGGGTGAGAAACGGTTGTGTTTCTTTGCTTACTGGACTAAATGTTCAGCAAAACAACATCTCAATAAATGCTGGAAATTCAGCAGCACTCAAATGCAGAATTGGAACCAGCTAATGGCAGAGCTACAGCTTAAAAAAAAAAAAAAAGCCGTCTGCAGCTATGGTTACAGTTTCATTGCAAGCATATACATGCATACATTTTCACACCTGGGTTGTTTCCCCACCCTTTCTGGGGACTAACCATAAACATCTCACTGACGCACATGCAAGAAGAAAACAAGCTGGTTTGCAATCTGTCCTAACAGAGGAAGTCTCCAGGCAAAGCGTTGAGATCTGACAGACCTGCAAGAAGAAAACTCACAAGTAGGAATTAGCCACGTTGGTTTTGGCCTCCAGAACTTACTTGCTTTTATTGAAAGAAATAGCTTAATCATTAAAACTGGTGAGGTAGGAGTGGAAAGGAAAAATGGGTCTGTTTGGGACTAACACTAAATGAGAAATGGAAGGTTAATGAATGAAGAGAGACTGTTTGATGGTTTTGGTGGTTTAACCAAGACTTAAATTGATTTTTTCACCCCTTTTTTTCCTGCTATATAAACTTCAGAACTTTATGTTGGTTTTGTTAGAGGTTGTTTCCCCCAGTCCTATCCTTTAGTTTCACTCGTCTTGACAAAAGAGCACCTGTACCTGTGTTTCATTAAACCCCAGAGAAAAGGATGTTGCAGTGAGACCTATATCCAAATTCTGCAGAAAAGAAAGAAAGAAAATGTGGTATTTTATACCCAGCAGAGACCTCCGTGAGTATCTAGGCTGTCACTCAGGAAACTGCAGAGCATCACCCTGTTCTTCCTGCTTGCATCCAGTGGACTGAATTCCCTGACACTGACAGATCTGTTCTCCACCTCTGAAAAGACTTTAACTTTTTATCTTCTGTCACAAAATATACGAGGGCCACTAGTTGTTCCCACCGCATATCTACAGAATTTTGGTGACTGCCTGTGTTCTGTAAAGGCGAGCTAGAGAGATAAGGGACAACCACAATGCAACATATCCAGTTCTGGAGTCACTGGTGGGTTTGGTGCCAGACCTGTGGCCCTCTGAAAGCATCTGTGGTTTAGAGAGAAATCCTTAAAGCTCACTTATTCTGTACAATAAATGCAGCTGCAGGTGATATTATTGCTTTTCTACATTGCTCCTACAGCAGCCCAAAGCAGAGTAAGAGAGAAAATTAACAAAACTGGAAGATGAGTTCGTTCAGTGTGTAGCATTTTCTTAGCAATACAGCACCCAGCTTCCCTCTATGGCAGTTCTCTGTGCAAGCTCTTTTCTGATCTTGAACATCTGCTCCTCCATCTGAAAAAAAAAAAAAAAAAAAAAAAAAAAAAAAACACAACACTGGAGGGGGGAAGGAATGGGAAAGAAAAAAATACCGCAAACTCAAAATGTTTTGAGAGCAGCTACCCAATTCTCCTAGGAACCAAATGTCAGTGGGCTGAATAGGTCTCCTAATGGGTATGAGCACATGCCAGTGATCACAGACAATCACACTAAATTTCCCTTAGCAATATCCAACAGACCAAACTGTGATCAGTGATAACTGAGCCCTTAGGGACTTACTTGTAGACCATTCAAAAATGTATATGCCCTCAAGGGAATGTTTGCCTTGTTTTCCTGAGGAAATTAAATAGACTCTTTATAGAATTAGGAAAAATCAGCAGGGGTTCAGATTTCCCATAGTCTTTCATGACTTGTGGTTTAATAGCAGACTTTAAGTTAATGTATATCAGATACACACATTTTGATTTTCCTTTCACTTACACTGAAGAAAAGGCATAGATTTTAATGAGTTATTTCTGATTTCCACTTCAAGTGAGAGAACAGGAAGGGTCACAGTGTCCTAATAACTTTTTGGAAAAGAATATCAACAATTTAATTTTGGTTGTCTATGGCAGACATACAGCTCACAGCACCAAGCATGTACAGTTTAACATTTTCAAAGCATTTATGGAAGCATTAGCATAGAGTCAGAGGTAATTATTCAAAAACTTTGACTTTTTAGCCAAAACACCAAAAAGGTGTTTTGTCTGCTTTCTGGCAAAGTTTTATAATCCTAAGGGAGGGAAGACCCCTTTTTCCCACAAAAACTAAAAATTCAAAACAAGTACATAGAGAGGCAATATTTTAAAGATTGTGTAAAAATAATTGAAGTCTTTTGAAACTGAGAATTCAGGTTGTTATTGTTAAACATTTTAGGCAGAAATCTCTCCACTGGCTCTGGATGTCTGTTTCTAGAGCTCAGGTGTAACCTGGGAGAACTGAGCTTCCCAGTGTTTTGTTCCATACACTGTATTGTGGCAGATTGCAGAGACCAAGAATATCTCGTCTTACCTTGTCTACTTCCTTCTACCTATCACATCACATTAAAATATACATACGTGGTTCTGTAAAAGCTCTACTGTAAAACTCTTTTAGTTTATTTATTGTGCCTCTTGCACTTTGGGCTCCCCTGGAAAGGTGTTTCCCGTTGTAAGCACTGTGGCTTTGCAGTTTGCAGCCCTGCTAGTGAGAATCAAACCCCCTGAGTTCAAGTTGAATCATGACTAGTGTCACTCTTGAGAAAATCAAGCCAAGACGTCTCCGTGCACCAGCCTTTGACAGAACCTTGCTTAGGAGACATGAGATGACCAATAACAACAGCCTTCACAGCAAGGAGTCCCGAACAACTGCTCTGTTTTGCAAGGCATAAATGATGTACATAGGCTGAAAGAGACGAGTAAGACATCAGACACACTTTCTTGCCTCAGTTTCCCCAAATATCGTCTTGCAAAACCTTTTGTTGCCCAAGGAAAACATCCATCTCCACCTTCTTGCTTGATTCCCTTCCCATGGAGCCCTTAGAGGTTTGGTAGACTTTGCAATGGACAGATAAGAAATCCTCCTCTTTTTTTCCAACACTACACTAACCATTTCACATCCCCAAACAGTTTACTTTGAGGCTTTCTGAAAGCTTTCTGAAATTCTCCTCTTTTGGGAGGCCTTTATTTCTGAAGACTTCCAGAGTCAGTCACCCAAGAAAACTTGCTGTTTAAGACACCGCTGGCCTTATTCTCAAACAAGAGGTCACTTATGTCATGCACAGCCCACCTAGGAGGGCACCACCTCTCAAGCACATGCAGAAAACGTCCCAGATTGTTACTAGTGATAATATTCCTGCCAGTTCTTTTCCTGCTTTCCACATCACTGGGACGATAATTTGCCCTTTTCCTTTCAGTACGTCTCTTAGGAATACACACTGTGGAGCAAATCACGTTCACCTGTAATATAAAGGAGACGGGATGTAGCTAATAAAGAACAAGGCAATTCAAACTTTTTTCCTGAGCCCTCAGGAGGAATACCCAGGTGTGCTGAGGAAGATATGCTTGGAAAAAAAGAAAAGAGCCATTCTGCAGTCAATCTAAAAGCACTAGGCCTCCTTTCATGAATTGATTTACCCACTGGGTGACATATTGGCAATTTTCTGTTACCTACCCAGTGATATGACTAAGTAGATGAAGCTTAAAGGCAGGTCAGATAAAAAGACTTTAATCTAACAAAGGCAGCCTGAATTTCGCATGTCAAGGAAGATGATTTAACAGGGAATAGCAGCCTAAACGTGATACTGAATCAAGGTGGAGAATCCGTAATTAATGTTACACTGCAGAAATGTTTACTCAAAAACAGAATGACAAAAAGGGCTAGATTCTCCATTCCTAAAAAAGGCCCCAGTTCAGCAAAATACATCACTGCAGTCTTTATGTTAAACATATGCTTCAATCTGGACCTGCATGAGAAGGAATGCCTTTGAATTCATCTCTTCACAACCAGTGCAAAAAGGGTGAAAATCAGTCATGACAAGTTTTATAAGACACAGGCTGAGTGCTGCCGTAATTTGATGAATACACTAGGCCAGTTAGACTTGGCAGAAATGTTGTTTGGAGAATTAATTAAAATTGTTTTCTCTGAGGAAGGAAAAGTTGTTTTGGGAAAAGCAGTAATATCATATGCAAGTGACATGAGACTTGTTCAAGTGTTTTCAGGCCCAAGGGGTGAAATGCCTAAAGGAGTGGTTGGTCCTTGAATAATGTATTTATCTTGCAGTTACGCTTCACTGTTTTTCTACCAGGATTAGTTGAATTTCCTGAACAGCAGCCCAAAATGTAACCTCAAGTTACTAAACAAAGCCAGGGGAAGAGGAAGGCCATATTCTGCTCCCCAAAGTATTTTATTTGTCCTCTCCATTCTGATGGCTTCTCCTTTCATCCTTAAAATTAAAATCGTGCAATTGCTGTATGTTTACTCTTTGAGTACTGGGGGAAACAGTCGGTATCTGAGCCCCTCAAATGCACAAGGAGTGCTCAGCATTACACAGCAGGAAGTGAGGGCTAGTGGTTCAGGCTGAGATGGATGGCTTTAGGATGGTTTGTTGCTGGATGACCACAAAACCTTTTTTTGACCTTTGTGCTAAGAAGCCTTGATTTTGCCTTAGTTAGGGACTCAGAAGTATTTTGGAACTAAATCATAAAATCATAGAAGTCTGTATAACCTTTACTTCTTGTCTCCTGCTACTCATCCTCTTAGGCTACACATCTGCTGCATCAAGGAGCATCTCCCACTCCTTACTAGCAATACCCTCAGCACCAGGTGACCTTCAGATTACCTCTCAATTAATAACCCTCTCAATCTGAAGAAATCCAACCTCAGGAGACAGCAGTCTTTGAGGTCAAGTACTCTGACCTGCACACCGGTGAGCACCCATACTGCAATCAGAGGCCCACTGGAGTTTGCTCCTCGGCTGATCATTGCCCTGAGACAAAAAAAAAAAAAAAAGGTAGAAATTCTGCAGAAGACCCTTGATTAATTACCCTCATTACTCAATATTTTAACCCACCTTGTCAGCCCTTCCCACTCTGCCTTGCAGGAGGAATAAAGTTTCCAAAGTGCCTGGAGCTAACGGCAATGGGGAAACCACGCACAGACCAAAGTGCTGACAAGCGCAAAAACCTGCTCCTCCATTCAGCACCTCCAACTTCCAGAAATGCACACAGGCTCTGGCTGACCTCCACTACATGGGCTAAAAAGTATACATCAGATCCTTTGCACTTAGCTCCTGATGAAGGGTTTCCTCTGCTCTTTTCACCAGTGGACTTGTAAGGCTCATCCCTGCCACCTCAACAGAGATGATGTTGGTAGAATTCTTTTCCCCCCCTGGCTATTGCACAACTGGCTTCCTGCATGATCAAGCACATTTACGTGCACTCTGTTATAAGACTCGGTCACATCTGAGATTCAACTTGAAAAAAATCTCCAGGCTCTGAGCAGAGGCATCTTGGATGGAAATCATGGATGTGAATAAGAAAACTATTCTCATTTGTAAGGGGGAGGTGAAGGGAAAATCCTTCTCTTTTTTTATGTCTAGATACCTGAATTCCAAATGTGACTGTAGTAATGAGACTTAGGAATGAGTGGTTTTGAGGTTAATGGCCCCACTTGGTTGCTCTGGGCTAACGTATAGGTGCTTGAACTGATATCCTGGGTGTTTTTGGTAAATCTCTCATAATTCTGATTAATAGTTCTCAGTGGTTCTCACCCCCATCTTTCTTTCCTCAAGCTTTCCTGCCTGAATTTGCCCTCCAACACACTGCAGTGCTTCGGTAGTGGCTTCATTAGGAGCTGAACCACCCTCGCAGTAGGGCTGGGACCCTCCAAAAAAGACAAGGGGCAGACAGTAGGGTGTAAGACTGGTATATTTGCTCCAAGGTAAGCCATCGAGACACATCCTCCAGGGTTTCTTGTGTAAAATTAATTTTTACTCATGGTCTGTCTTTACATCCAAAAAATACATTTTATGTATACATATATATACACACTCACTTGTTATACCATGGAACAATTGTTAAAAGCTGTTGTGGAGTGGTAAGCTGAGTGTCTTTTCTGCATTACCCTTGACTACAGGTAGGGGTCTTAGCCACTGATTTTGTGGACAACAGCTCTACCCTTAAGGAAAAAACACACAAGGAAAAAAAAAAGTGGATTCCAAGGTTCTTGGCCCACAGCTCAGTTTTGTTTTAATTGCCACCAAGTTTGCTCTAAACCAGGAGGAAATTGAGGGATTTGGAGCTATTCTAATGACATTAAACTTAAACTCAATCTCACTGAAAAAGAATTTGATACAGCTGGTTGATTGCTGACTGTTCTTTCTAAGCTTATCAGCCAATAAAACAATCAAATGCTTATGCTGCAACATATAAGCAAACTTATCTCTTCTCCATATCCTGGGATGGGATAGATTCAAATTCTCCTGTGTAAATGTACCTTAATAAATGAAAGACTGAATTTTTTATAATCAACTTTTTGTAGAAAACGCTATTTTTTCTGTGGTATTTCAGTTTTTGTGACTGTCCCTCCATACAGAAAAACCTCACAAAACCCTCAAGGCCTAAAATATTTTAGCTTTGTCCAAATCAATTTTTTTTAAATAAAATAAAATAAAATAAAATAAAATGTGACTGGATAAGCAGAAAGTGGGAGGGGAGGAAGAGATTTGACTTTGAAGCAAAGCTGCTTACCTGAAGATGTAAGAACATTTTCCCAGTGAGCTCAGCATTCAGAGCCAGGCAGCCAGAACACGCTTCACAAGAGAGAACCTCCTGTGAACTCCTCACCTTTGTAAGGTAAGTCAGTGTTCACAAGGAAATACCCCACCACACCATTCCCTTTGATGTTTTCACTCTGCAGAAGGGAAGGGTGGTCTTTTTAAAGAATTCACAATAGAGAGAGAAGGGGAAGAGGAAACCCTTTGAAGAGAGGAGAGAGCCTCCTCTCATTTTGCTGCTGACTACAAGCCACCCCTTTTCCTTTGTGCCTTGCACAAAAGGTTTGCAAGCCCACTTCCCCCCTCAACTAGACAGATGTTTTCTGCGAGTACCATACCAAGGGGAGGTGGCTTTCCAACACACAGAACACAGAGCGGGGAAGGAACTGTATGGCTTCACACATCAACCATAAATCAAACCTCTTGAAACACTTCTGTGTAAAGTTTTAAGGTGCATGGGACCCAGTGGGTCTTCCTGCATCTTCAGGATGAGCAACAAGAGCAATGCTGGTCCACATGCAAACGTCTCAGGAAATCCTACATCTTCCTGTGTTCTTTCTTGAATCAGAATGGAGTTAATACTTGTGCAATATCAGGACAGCCAAAGCTCAGCTGGAGCTAAAACCATCTAAGGTCATTAAAGGTAAAAAGACGTAATCCACACGCATGCAAGTGGAAGTTCAGAGAAAATGGGCATCTACTGGTAAATACAGGAGACAGCCTAGTGTTATGGACGATATGGAAAGGGCTTAAAGCCTTGACAGGCTGAGACCTCTCAGACCTCTGACTCCTACCAGCATAGCAGTCCAGAAAGCCAACTGTATCCTGGGCTGCATCAGGAGAAGTGTGGCCAGCAGGTCGAGGGAGGGGATTGTCCCCATCTACCTTGCTCTTGTGAGAACCCACCTGGAGTGCTGCATCCAGCTGTGGAGTCCTCAACATCAGAAGGATATAGACCGGTTGGAGCGAGTCCAGAGGAGGCCACGGAGATGCTCCGAGGGCTGGAGCCCCTCTGCTATGGGGACAGGCTGAGAGAGGTGGGCTTGTTCCGCCTGGAGAAGAGAAGGCTCCAGGGAGATCTCATTGCCCCTTCCAGTACCTGAAGGGGCTACAAGGAAGCTGAGGGGGGACTTTTTACAAGGGCCTGTAGTGACAGGACAAGGGGGAACTGGTTTAAACTGAAAGTGGAGAGGTTTAGATTAGATATCAGGAAGAAGTTCTTAACAAAGAGGGTGGTGAGGCACTGGGACAGGTTGCCCAGAGAAGCTGTGGATGCCCCATCCCTGCAAGGGTTCAAGGCCAGGCTGGATGAGGCTTTGAGCAACCTGGTCTAGTGGAAGTTGTTCCTGCCCATGGCAGGGGGACGGGAACTAGATGATCTTTAAGGTCTCTTCCAACCCAAACGATCCTATGATTCTATGATTGCACGGTTCGGAAAGGTATAGTGAGAGAGCAAGAAATGAGGGAAAACTCACGTAAACTGTATGCATTCAAAGGTGAGGGTCAGATAGGATTCACCTGACGGAGCTATAAGTGCTGACTATCATGGCAATTAGGGATAGCAAACCCTTGATGATGGAAATTGTTAATATTGTATCAATCTTTAAGAACAGGCGGACCAGTCTGCACAGATTTGTCTAGAGCAAATTATGGTTAATCAACCTGATTGCCTTCTGGCCTTGTAAGGTCAAGGGAAGAGCAGTAGATATTACGTATCTTTAATATTATAAGGATTTTGTTACCTACATCAGGAAGCTGAAGAAAGAATAAACTGGTAAACAGGTTGAAAATTGGGCTGATACCAGGCTCAAATGGTTGTCATAAGTGCCTCAATGTCCATTTAGGAGCTGGTAACAAGCATAATACAACTAGCTGATAACCTGAACAGTAGAGATTCTAACCAGGGAAGTTTTTAGAACTTAAAGATTGGGGCAGCACAGACCTCATGTAATACAGAAAAGATAGTATAAATTTCTGCCCTAGAGTGGAATAACCCCATGAAGCAGTAAAGGCAGGGAACAGGCTAATAACAGGTCAGCTTCAAAGTAGATACCAAATTGAATGTGAGACAACAATGAATATAACCAACTTTTTGCTGGATTATATTAGGAGGAATGTGAACAGCAAGTTACAAAAATTTCTGTTGGCCTCTATGCAGCATTGCAGAGGCTGCATTTGAAATGCTGTGACTAGTTTTGGGACCCAAATTTCAAGAAAAAATTTGAAAAACTGAATAGGGCTCATCAGAAAGCTACCAAGATTTTTAGGGGTCCATATCACATAACCTCCAAGGAAAGGGTGAAGGAGAAAACCTACAAATGAGTGATGGAGAGTTACGAAGAGCCAATCTCTTCTTGTTAGTGGCAGGTGTTAAATCAGGGAGCCACGACCACTAGTTGTGACTTGGAAGGTCCAGGATGGTCATTGGGAAGAGCTTCTTCTTTAGAAAGGCAGTCCCACAGTAAAAAAGGTCACACAGAGAGGCTATGAAATCTCCATTCTTGGAGGTTTTCAAAATTCATTGAGATCAGCCCATGCTTTGATGTTGGAAATGGGCCTTCTTCAGGCTGCAAGCTGGACTGCAGACCTCCAGAAATCCTCTCCAACCAGCACTTCTATGCCCTCTGAATGGAGGCCGTAAAGCCCCATTAGCAGCTAGGAATTCAGATCACTTTGTGTTGCTAGGCAAGAAAACTAGGCAAACTCTACACAAACCAACTTGTTTAAGCCCTTTGCAAATTCTCTCTTAGACAATTTTGGGTTTTACCACAGTCAGGATCATTTCTTCTATTTTCTAATCAGTCCAACCATTGACATTTGAAAGCACGTCCAACTGACTAGACATGGCTTTTGTGGCTGAAGGCTTGGCCAAGAGAGTAGGAGATGAGCCTGCCAGCAGTCTCATGTATGGACGCCTTTTTTGCATGCAAGTGTCATGCTCACAGCAACAGCTGAGATGCTCTGGGTGTCTAGACGGCACCTCCACTGTGCTTGTAACATCTATAGTAGCTTGTCTCAGCATGAGGAAGAGAAAGGGGGTGGGGGAAAGAAAGAGAGTTTATGCAGATGAAAGTGCTTCCAAGTCAACACTGATTAATTTTGAAAACAGGCAGATACTCGTGGGCGATTTTCAGCAGAAATCTTGCTGAATGGTGTGTGCCTCTGCACGCAAGGGGATTAAGAAACATTCAGGCCACCGTCTCAGATCATTCCCTAGTTATACGAACCAATGGACAGGCATCCATTATACACCAAATGCATCACCTGGCCCATGTTTGCCATGCCAAAAAAATCTACCTTCTGTTCCCACTAGTTGGATTTTATACCTATGGCCAGAAGAATGAGTAGCTGAACATCCACAACCAAGTAATAACAGGTCTGGAGAAAAAGGCTAGTAAACAGGAGACATCCTCAGCTCCCACCCACCATCCAGAGCAGAGCGGGTTTATAGACCTCCAGAAGTAAAGGAAGGGTGAAACTTGGACCAAGTATGAAGGCCCAAATGGAGGAAAAATAATGTGCTTTACCTCTGATTCCAGCTGTGTTGATTAATGGACATCAGGCAAATTAGGAGTTGTCTGGTTTATAACTGCCTTCTAAAAACATGCCTAGAGCAACAGATGAGTTCTTTTTTCTTTCACTTTTTTCTCTCTTTTTCCTTTCTTTTTTTTTCTGCAACACATCAAGCTACATCCATTTTTGTACTAGACAAATTATGCAGATGGAAGACATCTCAGCTGTAATACTGCTCAATATAAAATAAAGACTGCAGGCAGATGTAAGACATGGTTCTCTCTTCTTCCCCATATATCTACAGAATCTTGTTTTACATCAGAAAATAAATAACCAAAGCACTTAGACTTAGAAAAAATACTCCTTTTCTTTTTTTCTCTTTTTTTTTTTCACAATTAGCTGGGATTTTTTATTTTTCATTGGCAATTAAAAAATAAATTGGAGAAGCAAACAGCATTTGCTTCCAAACACTTGACCTTCAGAAATGTAGCTATATCCCCTTTCATCAGTACAAAAAAGAAAAGAAAAAAAGCCTCTCCTACTGGTATTACATTATTTCGCACATAAAGTCATTGAAAAGGTTGTCTTCAGAGAATATAATACCAAGTTATGAGATATTTTTGGCACAAGGACAAGGTAAGATATTGCCAGACAAAGAAAACACTTACTTATAATTCAGTTAATGGCTGGCAAAGTTATACCCTTCTGCTACTAATTAACTTTCCATTTTCCCAGCCAAACAAATGCAGAAGACTATATAATCACACAGGACAGCAGTCTGCAAAGTGTTAAAACATCATTAAGTTAAACACTAGTCTCACCCTGGCTGCTGCATTTGTCATCAGTGACGGAGGCTGAGTTTGGATCTGGGTAAAAGAAAGGGAAGTATTTCCAGAGGTGGAAACTACAAGACCCAGTGCAGGTCTTTAAGATGTGTGTTTGTTTGTTGGAGTACAGCTGGAACCTAGCCAGCTCCAGAGGGACCAGAACATGTCAGCAAGTAGGTGGTGTGATTTACACGAGCATGCAGCCACCTGCACGTGCTCTCGCACAAGAAACACATCTAGGAAGCATCTCTCCAGTGGGAGAAGGGACATGACCGTGCTGGAAGGAAACCACCTGCAACAGGTAATGGTTTGATGCTATTTACTTGGCCTCCCCAGAGCGCCAGGGAGAATAAAGCAACAGATTTAAGGTCTTTGGGCCACATTTTGTTTCCTGCTCTTTTCCTAGCTCAGGCAGCAGTTGAGCACTAAATGGAGGATTAACGCTCCAATAAAAGCCATTTTTCTGATACTTTAGTCCAGATTCTGAGGCTACTTAAAACCCTTTTACACAAGAGTCACTCCATTGTGGAAAATTACTGGTGATCCAGTCCATTAGACATTTTGCATCAACTCTGTTGGAGAGGCTAATATTCCAGGGCTGGCACAAACTGCATACACTACCAAAAAAGAAGAGGAGGTATGGCTGAGGATAGCTGACTAGCCTTAAGTCAACCCCTAAACATTTCCTATGAGGTTTTTGATGAAATTAAAACTAAAAATTATCTCACTCTAAAGCAAAGAAAATATTACAGGTCCTTTCAAGCTTTTCTTTTCCCTAAAATCACAGAGGCTGAAATTCTAAAACAGATGTTTCAGAACCAATTGTGTTTTCAATTACTTTTTTTAAGTTTGGATTTGTGGAGGGATAATTTCTGTGTTAGTTCATTTTCTTGTTTGGTTGGTTTCTGTTGATATGTATCTCTGCCTTCTGCAGGAAAAAATGGTTGCTTTTGGCACACAAAAGCTTTTGCCTTCAGAAATAAAAATGTAGGTTGCAGAATTTACTCAGAAATACCTTCACTCATGTGGATTTAGTAATATACAGAGCAAATCCTCCCCCCTCATCCCCAAGAAGTAACTTTACATTTCCCACAAAAGGATTAACACTTTTTTAACTAAGCGGTTAATGGACTTGAACACTAATGGGCATGGCTTGTTATAAGCACAAAAACTGTAAAGGGGAATCACTATCTGTAGAGAAGATTTCAATATTTTAATGGTACATTTCTTCTTAATTTTAAACCCCTCATTTTTACTTTATCCTGACAAAGCCTGACTTCTTGGGCATCAAGTCAGACAGACATGGAAGCTCAGGGAAGAAGTGAGTAATGGTGTTCTGGCCTTTTTCTAGCAGGAAACATCAAAACTTTTGACCAAAATATTTTAACATTTTCAGGTTCCTCATTCCCTACTGGCACAAATCCTGATGTGCTTCAGAGGAGCTGGTTCCCACTAGGCCACAGCATCTTGCAAGTCTACTTTCCAGTGGAAATCTAGTCATTAGAGGTTAATTGTACTCTGCTTGCTGTTTGTCACACCTGAATCAAAGCTGATCCATCTCAGCAAAATGTTTGAATTACTATGAATCAGCTTTTTCAACTGAGAAAATAAGCAAACATTCCACTGTGAAGTTTTTAGCCAGCTTTAGTGAAAACCAACCTTAAAATAGATTGTTGTGTCTTTCTACCTGGAAAATTTGGCAGATTTTAGTGGAATATATGAGAGATATTAGTTTATATTTCCAAAAGTAGTTGGTAATCTTGGTCTAGATAAAAACTTGGGCTAGATGAAAACATTACAAAAACCATCTGAAAACAGGAAAAGGACTAGGAAATAAAAAGCAGAACAAAACTTCTGAAAACCAGAGGTTACTTCTTAAGAGAGACATTTCTTCTGTGTGCAGCCTTAACTCTACTGTCTCCAAATGACAAGTCAGTCAATCAATAACATAAATTTAGCACTGATCTTTTACAGGACCTACTGATCACCTAAGACTGGTTCACATGAATACAGTCTCTGTGATCCTTAAAGCCACAGAAACTTTCAAGTAGTTATTTTTGGATGTTCAACTGCAGACAATCTGAAGGGACTTGATTTCCCAAGAAGGTGTTCATCATTTAAGAAAATTAGATGTTTCTGGGATGCTGAAGACTAGGCTTTACCTTTTCCACTCTGAACTTTGAAGATGCATGGAAAGGTTTAAAATAGCTAGTGTAAGATGGCAGGTAACTAGACATGACAGAGATGTTGGAAAGGATACCTACAGCTGCATGAAACTTGGTAAACCTCTTTCTTGCTGACTCCAAACTCCTGACTGGCTGAATCACGTATGAAGAGTGTTAACCCTTAAAACCAACTTTAGCCATATGGATCCCCACTGAGATAGTGCCTGATTTGTGGGTTTGCACAGTCAAGGCATGAGACCTCATGGTTGCTTAGCAGAGATTTCCTTTCTAGAGGGTGGACCAGAAGGTCAGTCTGACATGGGGTGCAAGAATACATCCTCTAAAACATCTGCCTGGCTGTAACTACCAGCATCTCTGGATTTATTAAACAAAAACCTTCAACAATTTCAGTTTATTCCAGTCCTGGGCACTCACCATTCCTGCAAAGGAATGTCAGAAATGCTGCTCAGAGCAAACTGGCACTTGTAACAATACAGGTATTCATGGGGTATCACACAGCAGCAGAGCCCTGGCACAGTGATGATCATTTCTGCTTCACAACTCGCCGAGCGCAAACCTATCCAGGCCATCCCGTTTTGAAAACTCTGCCTCATTCCACATCTCTTACCGAGATTTATGACAATTAGCTGCCGAATCCATAATTAGCAAGTGGTAACAGATCAGCAGATATATCCAGTTCTGGTGACACCTCTGACAGATTGACATCTACTCCCCAAATCCCTGCGAGGCTTCATGTTTTCCCTGTGACCACTCTCCAACAGAGTTTTGGCAAGGCTGTTTCAGCAGGGAGGAGAGGGAGGGCTGGGGAGGAACAAGTTCTCACAAGCATGACAGGACCCATGCATAACCATTTGGCTTTGCAATTAAAAACATGTTCTGTCTTCCTCTGTGTCACCAAGGAGTGCATATAAGTAACAGTTGTTCTGCAAAGCACCTTGAATTCAAACAGACTGGGAGGTTTGTGTTCCTACATGTGGGATTTTGTTTGTTCAGAGAAAGGGGTTTTTTTTTCCCCTTCCCAAAGAAGCATTTCAAGAACTTTTCTGGGGAGGAGAGGGGAGGAGGTGGTGGGAGGAAGAGGAGTTGTATCTCTATCTATACAGTACCTTCTGTTCAGACACACTGCAGTGAACACAGGGCTCAAGGTGAGAGGGGGAGCCCCATCTAACCTATACAAAACCAAAGAATTTAAAATTCCTTAGCTGCTGCTCTAAACAGGACACAAAGTCCTCCCTCTACATCAGCTTCATATATCCACCTTTGAGATGTGTCAGCCCTGCAAGTGTGTTATGGGGGTCTTAATCTTTTGCAAACACTTTTTTGCAGCACAGTGGTATCCTCACCCTTTCTCAGCAAAGTCTCCCAGATCCTTGACTCAGTTTTTTTCCAAATTCAACTCTTAATTTTAGGTTTGTATATACCCTGTATCTCAATACATCCCTTATTAGCAGGTGCTAACAGTGTACATGTTTCTCATTTGCAGCCATAGTTTCACGTAAACACTTTCATTTTTCAAGCCCTGCTGAGTATAACATTTAAGATGATCAAAGCACTGTATTTATGCAGCACACCACTGGGGAAAAAAGAAGATATGAAGGTAGGGGTTAGATTAGGTCTTGTGTACAAGGTTACTCAGAGAGTGTGTGGCTGAGCCCATATCACCTGAATTTCAGCCTAGCTGGCTCTCATGCCTGACTGACAACCACCACATTCAGATCATCCTCTGTGAATCTGTAACAGAAACAACACAGCCCCGTACTGCATTGATTGTATTGGAAGCTTGATTTGCCTGTAATTGCTCCAGCTCAATATGCCATTCTTGTCTGGATGACAAAATTAATGATGTGCAATCTGAATCCAGCCCTGTGTCACTTCCTTTAATGAGACTTTTGTTTTGGTCTGGGTTTCATTTACAAACCTACCTGTTGCGGGATGACAGCTATACATAGGCTGTTATACAAAAGGCAGCCGTACTTCAGAAATCTTTTGCAGTGGTAGAGAGGGCATATAGGTGCTTCAAGTTGGTACCTGGCAAAATGCAGCCATGGCTGCAAGATAGTCTGCGAAAGGAATATAAAATCGTGTTGATCTTTTAGTGTGTGTTGGTGGCGGGTTATGTTTTATGTTAATTTAGTTGTTGGAGGAAGAGATGTTAGGAAATGGTTAAACAAAGATTATATTTTGGCAGAATCAATACAGACAAAAGTCTCTGTCCAGTAGTGGTCACAGTTCAGCTGCTTGCCAGGCTGCCATGGGGAACTTAGTGGAGAATCTTAACTCATTTTTAGGTTAGATCTTACCAGAACTGCCCCAGTACTTTTTGCCTATGTAGATGAATAACAAAGACAGATAGAAAAATACCACAAGAAAGGGAAGAAAAGGCAAAAAGAAAGAACTTGACCTTTCATCAAGTGGAAAACAGAATCTTTATTCTATTTGTTTTTCTTTCATTTTCTGCTCTCTAGTGCTGTTATAAGCCACATAAGGCCTGCAGTCTTTCATTATGGTTGTGCCTTATGTATTAGGTTCAACAGGGCCAGAACAGATTGGTAGTCCCAATGCCAAATGTCACAGGCTAGGTCTCTCACCCCTCCCTGTAGAAGACTCTCTGGTCTAAACCAAGTCAGGCAATTAGGTGACAATTCAGCAGCGAGGACAAGCAGAGAGCAGTGCTTGATCTGAGTCTGTGACCTTCATATGGTTAGAAACACAAAGGTAACCTTATGTCTGCCCTAAAAAAAACCACCATGCACATGCTTTTTTATCTTACCTTATGCCTCCAGGATGCTGTGAATATACACAGCAATCACTGCCTTTACCCAACCCTCAAGGTGAGTCTAGAGGAAGATCCAGACAGGTATTAAGGGGACCATGTGTTTTCAAAGTAAGCTGCTCTCTTCTTCTTAATGTTTTTTGGACACCTTGGCCCCAGTGTAGCTTCTGAACACTTTGAAAATTCTGGGCCACAGCCACCACTGTTTCTGTAAGGAAAAATGCTTTTGCAGATCTGGGACTTGAGAGCCCAACTTCCGCTTGGCCTTGCTTCTGGTTAGAAGCAAGGCCAAGCTGAAAAAAAGGAAAAAAGGCGAAACTGGTAGAAATGTTTTGTGGCTCTTTGTAAATAAAAAGGAAAAAAAGTCACATTTCTGTAGTAAGAAGTCTATACCTTAAAAGTAAGACAGCACATAATTTAAGAATAAGTCTGCCAGGAGACCTCCTCATGGTCTATAGCTGCTTATGACATGTTATTGTCTGTTGTAAGCTCTGTGTTATCTGGTGATGGAGCTGTTCTCATCCACCTTCTTGCTTCTTTTCTTTTATACATATTTATTACCTTATCATAGTCAAACCTGAACAAAATAACTCCTCCAAAGTATGATTCTTCTATATTGTAAAGAATTTTATTTTACAGAAACAACCACTGGTTTGTTAAAGGAGTTGTTTGCGAGATGTCTAGATTAGATTAATTAGTTAATGTTTGTAAAGTACTTTGAAGATTAAGAACACTATATAAGTGTTAAGTATTATTGTTATTATAATAGATAGAGAAGGTAGATAGCTAGATAGGTAAAGAGATACAGCAGTCAGATAACAATAATTATAATACTTAGCACTTCTATAGGGCTTTACATCTTTTGAGTGTTTTACAAACATTAACTAATTAATAGAGTTAAGCAGACAGATAGTAGATAAAATAGTAGGTAGATTGATAGATAGGAACAAATTTTGCCTTTGGATATATGAATAGTAAAGTCAATGGAAGTTGCATCCCATTGATGAGGGCAAAATTTGGTCCATAGACAAATTTAAAGGCAAATTAGCTAGTTTTTTCAAGATTTGTGTTGGGTTTTTTCCCATAGAATATTTGGCTTCCCAATAAGCAGATTCACTGTGGGAAAAGAAAGTATACTGGAATGTTGAAATGAATATACCAAACGTGTCAAACTTTACGGTGACATATTATGGAATCAAAGCACATCGTTAAGATTAGTCACAGTGTGCCAGTGACTCAGCTTTGCAACGTCTGAAATGGTACATCATGTCTTTGGGAACCACCTTCAAGTTGCTGGATGAAACAGCATTATTTGTGTGCTCATGTACATCCTGATTCTTCACATGTCTTTATGAAAATGCAGGAGTACGATCTACAGACAGAGGAAAAAAAAAAGTAGAGATTAGAGCCAGATGTAAATATATTTTATTTTTATTAAAAAAATCTGATATTAATTAAAATGGAGAAAAATTGGATAAAGATGCAGAGAATGGACAAGACACTTGTTTCCTTTAAAACTGTCTCTTTTTCAGCAATAATACAACTGTAACAACTTAACCCCAAAGCTGTACAGGGATGCGGGAAACTAACTGCTGCTTTTTGAATTAGGTTCATGCCTGGGGGGCTTTTGAGATCCAGCTGCCAGTGAGGTCCGAGGGTCCCAGCCTGTGGCACCTCTGCAGTATACAAAGGAGGGGAGGAAGAAAGACCTCAGCTGAGTGTGAACAGGCTCACTCTGGAACGCAGTTGTATCAGTGCCATTCTGCACTTGAGCTAATTAGTTTTTCTGAGGACTTCTAATATGACTCCAGCATCTGCCCAATGTATCAGTGTTGCCTCTGCATCTGGGGTAGTATCACAACACAGTTTTGCTCTCTTCTACCAGGCTGGGACCCTCAGCACTGCTCTAAATTATGTCCCATGGACACAACCAGTATTTTCCCTTCACAAAACTTTTCTGCCACTGGGTATATGCATCTCAAGTCTTCAGGGTAATTAGAATGACAGATCACAATTAAACTTGATGAGATAGTAAAATGCTGGAGAAAGAGTCATCTTCCTTAGCTCTTGACAGCTGTGGTGTACAGAACTACATCTGAGCTAGACACTCTGGGCTTCCCTAACAACCAACAGTGCAAGAAGCACTTGAAAGACGAATTTAAGCTGCTTTGTATTTATGTCTACATTAGGATGAGGTGAGCTACCTCCTAAAAGTCTCGTTTCTCTCCACTAACTGTTAGTGAAGCCCAGATTATTAGATCAGATGAAGCCAACTCAATTGTAGGTATTTAAAG
Organism: Eurypyga helias; assembly: GCF_000690775.1. Classification (NCBI taxonomy): domain Eukaryota; kingdom Metazoa; phylum Chordata; class Aves; order Eurypygiformes; family Eurypygidae; genus Eurypyga; species Eurypyga helias. The sequence goes on along the minus strand of NW_010250702.1, from coordinate 92,304 downwards.
TGAGATGAGACAAAACCCTTTGTGGTGGGTTGACCTTGTCTGGCTACCAGGTTCCCACTAACCTGCTCTATCACTCTCCCTTCTCAACATGACAAGGGGGGAAAATATGATTAAAAGCTTATGGGTCAAGTTAAAGACAGGGACATCACTTACCAGTTATAGTCATGGGCAAAATTATTTTATTACCAATTAATCAGACCAGGATAATAAGAAATCATAACAAAACTCCAAACACCTTCCTCATTCTTCCCAGGCCCAAGTTCATTCCCACAATTCTTCTACCTCATCCACCTAAGTGGCATGGGTGTATGGAGAATGGGTGCTGTGATTGGTTCTTAGCTCTTAATTCCTGCTGTTCTGTCCTCACACTCTTCCCTTGCTCCAGCATGGGGTCCCTCCCATGAGATACTGTCTTTCACAAACTTCTCCCATGTGGGTCCTTCTCATGGGTTTCAGTTTTTCACAAATTACTCCATCATGGGTCCTTTTCATGGGCCACAGTCCTTTAAGAATGGACTGCCCCAAGAGCGTGGGTCCTGCAAAGCTTCATAGGTCCTGCCAGAAAACCTGGCATCCCCTCCACGGGCTGCAGTTCCTGTCAGGATCATGCTTCAGCATGGGTTCTTGTGCTGATTGGCTCAGCCTTGGCTAGTAGTGGGTCTGTCCTGGATCCAGCTGGAACTGGTTTTGTCCAGCATGGGCCAGTTTCTGGTGTCCTCCAGAAGCCACCCTGCAGTCCCTCTGTGACCAAAAGCTGGACAAATAAACCCACATTAAATGTTCCTCTTCCTACTTTATCTACAAGGTCTAGCTAGTGGATTTTCCCAAGATCATCTGCCAAGTCAGTCTCACTAGGATTCATAATGAGGAAGCTTATCTAGAAATTGGTGGGAAAGTCATTGGCCAAAAGGCAAGACATGAGTCCGCACCCGTTTCACTGTTTATACATTGAGATAACAATACCATTATGTCCCTGCTCTTTTCTGGTGGGTGCAAGACACAGGTACATCACGGTTAGACACCAGAAAGGTATAAGATCAAGAATACATCTTATCTGCCTCTTCCTCCCTGTCAAACCTCCCATACAATAAAGTTAACAACAAACTGTCTACTTCCAGTAGCACAACCTACCAGCAGTGGGAAAGTTACTATTATGAAGAAAGTGCAGAAGGCAATAAGCCATCCATCTGACTCAGCCAGAAAAGACAAGATTCAAATATTGTACAGAACAAACATTGTACAGAACAAATACACCATTCATCAACACAACAACCCTTTGATCACTTAAAGAGGCATAAAAAATTAAGCAGGCAAGCAAGAGCAAGACATAGTGTCGATGCCATTCTTTTTTACCAGGGATGGACAGCACACACCTTGATAATTAAAACTTATAGCTTTCTTCTCAAGGAACTTGGACCCAAGTCTCAAGTTATGGGTGAATATTCACAGTGCAGGTTTCAAGACCGACCTGTCTGAAGTTCTCTTGTTGGTACAGTTTTATTTGTATACCATATTTTACTATTTCCTGGGTCACGGGGAGAATGACTTTCTAGTTTAGTGGTTAGTGTATTCACCTGGAAGGGGAAGTCCTTGGTTCCTGTGCCTGCTTCTATTAATGTTTCTGTATTTTTCATTTAAGTATTCATTGATGTGGATAATGGAAGCCAGGCCCCTGCTCCCAAATGAAATGCTATGCCATGAAGATACATAGTCATTTGCATAAGCTTGCCATCTTCCTGTTCCCATGAATATTTAATTAAGCTATGCAAAGTGAAATGGTTTCAATATGAGGAACTGAGAAAGCCCTGCCCTAGAATATTCTTTGGCCTAGTGGTTAGGGCAGTCAGGGAAGTGGAGAGACAAGTTCAAATCCCCTCAAGCAGAAAAGGGAATTGAACCTGGATCTTCCAGAGCTTGGTGTTATTCTCAACACAATGTTATTGGTGAGAAACAAGTAGCATCTCTGCTTCCTTTTCTTGCCTAAGCTAATGGGATGTCCCGACAAAACACTTATGCTGAAAGATCATCACAGAGTGTGACTGATACAATCTTTATTAGAAAACAAATGATTTCATGATGCACTTCAGAAGAAATGGAGGAAATAATATGACAACAAAATGGCTTACCACAAGGAGCATACTCACACCCGTATTATTGGCAATCTACACAAACGATCTACCAATCTGTAATGACAGTGAAAAATTAAAGTTGTCAAAATTCAACACTTCAAGGACCTGACCTAAACAAAAACCATGTTAATATCAGCAGTCTACCAGATCTCAGAATATCATATGAAGAATTAGTGAAATACCCCTTTAGATGTCATGCTACCAAGACTCATTCTTCCCTGAAGTACAAGGCCCATTGAACAGAAAATAATAATCTCAGAAAAGATGTGATTCAGAATCCAGATTGCTTGGAACTGACATTGGACTGCTTGTTTTTCCTCAGGGCACAGATAGAAAAGACAAAGTGTAAGGTTAACCTATAGCATAAATTACTGAAGAAATGTATGAATTCCAAACTGAAGGTCAGCTCTGCAATGCTGTAAACCATGGCACTTGCATTCTGTTATCCAGTAGATAAATATTTATGTCACACATGAGAAAGCACTGATATATTGGTACCTAGAAAGAGGTCAGATATCCTGTTGAATGAAAGTGGCTGAATTTTTTATGCAATCCTAAAGCCAGCTGGGGAAAGCAATCTGTATCTCCTAGCTGGGATCACCTGACTGAAGAATAGATGAAAAAAGAAAAGAGTAAAAAAACCAAACAGAAAAAAACAAGAACAACAGGCAGAAAAGAGGGAAAGAAGGAACAAGCTTTGAAGCATGACATTAAATGGCCAGAGTCACTGGATTGGTAAGATCTAATTAGTAATATGCTTGTTCCCAAACCCAGTAGATTTCAGATAGATCTGGTTAATAACATTCCATTTCCTGCTAGTTTCAATTATTAAGAAAAATTTACCTGCATCATTTTCCACTTTTTCCATTTATCTTACTCTTAGAGTGAAAAAGAAAAAATCTTAATTTAATTTTCTATGAGAACGTTGTTTATTGACGGGAGTATCTGTATATATTTAATTCTCTGTATGGACATTGTATTTGCTTGGTGTCAACTCAGTATCAATGCATAGGGCTGTCAGAGGGCTGCACCATACCCTCTCAGCTCAGGAGATCTTTAGGCAAGAACATCATGTCCAGTCAGCCCGTAACACAGGCAGATTAAATGCGGCGTTGTGCAAAAAAACCTGCAGACAGACCAATCTTTGTCAACCCCAGCACAAACCGAGGTATGGAGGTATTTTACAGCTGGCATTCTTGGAGTGCAAGCATGGACTTGCACAAAGACGCATCTTGCCTGTTTAGTTTATGAGCTCTCTGGGGCAATGACTTTCTCTTCGGATGTATGTAGCCACATCGTAGCACCATCCCTGCCATAATAACGCTAATAATAATAGTAAGAACAGCAATAATAATAATAGAAATAATAATAAATTCATCGAGGATGCTGCATAGAAGAGCTGAAGGGCAGCAGGTGTGTTGGGGAAATAATATAATACATCAAATCCTATGCAGTGAGCACATGAGCGTGTGATATCAAAGACACTACCTAAGAAATTAATTTGCCGGTGACACTGCCTTGCCTACCATCCCTGGGCGTTGTGAGAATTAATTAATGCTTGCAAATCGCATTGAGAACTTCAGAGGAAAGACGCTTTATGCATGCAAAGCCCTGCTGCCTTTCCCTGGTGCCTGCTGCACACCTGTGCCCATTGCATCATGTGCCGCCTCTGTCTGGTCGCTTGCTGTGTGCGTATGGCCTCAGTATGATTGATGGTTGGATTTGGGTGCCGACACTGGAAACTCTCCCCTGTCAGCGAGAAGCTTGCCCACACATGTCCATGCATCTTCAGCCTCTTTCTTCCGGCACAGCTGTCAGGTTTCCCAAAACAATGATTACCTTTCCCCAGAAACAAACCTCCATCCTGACATCTTCCCTGGCTGGTGTTTTGCAGCATGAGGGCTCCTTTGTAGGAGTCTGTTCCCTACCTCCCAGGACTCTTGTGAAACTTCATTCCTTCATGTTTGTAAAGCATGTCAAGAGGCCAACATGAAAGTGCAAGGAGAGAGTGGTGCACGCTCCGCATTTTTAGTATCCCTATTAGCAAATAATTATAGCCATCCACGATGTCCAGCTTGCACCGCAAACATCACTATGTCCCCTCAGGAAGGACAGCAGAGCTGGAGGCGTTAGCAAGAACAGCAAGGTGAGCCTTCTCCATCTTCAAAGTGGCCAGCACTAATCTCGAAGGACCTGAGCATGCCTGGAGGCTGTGACAGCTGCTCTGAAGGGAGCTGCAGGTGCATTATGACTGCAACCCCAGTGCTGAGAGGACTCTGAGTGACCAAATTATTCTTACATTGAAAATGAGTCCCACTTAGAGTAAATAATTATTTACAGTGAAGAAAAATGCATCTTTAAATACCTTTTTTTGTCTTTATCTATTTAATATATTGTTTTAAATCACTAACATTATTTGTTTGGGTGGGATTTTTTTAATGTACATATTTAGGCCAAATCTCCAGGTCATCCTTGACACCTCTATCACAGTAGACCAGCCCTGATTACATATGCCCCAAACGAAGGGGTAGAGAGAGGACTGTTGTTTCCAAACACTGCTCCCTCCTTATGACTATAGATAGAACGATGCCATAGCATACTACTATGAGCATTCTCATATCATACTGCTTTCCAGCACCTACAGAGCTGTACCACAGCTCTATATCATCCTTCTGTTGCTGGGTTATTTTAAGCAGCAAATATTGGCAGTCATCTGCCTTGCCCTGTTCCAGCTGCACTTAGCAAAGTACGTCAACGCATGGAGGGGAGGGAAAAAGAAACAGGACAACATGTTGGAAGGAGTCAAGGCTCCTGTCATCTTCTACCACTCCCTTTTCTATGCTTGAGTAAGAAATGGTGTATTCACTCCATAAGCCTCCAGTCTTTCTTAAGACTGTATAGAGATGAAACCCAGAATACATCCCCACTGAATCTGAAGCACTCAGAATCATAAATTCAGAACCAATTATAAGCATAATATGAGATATATTATCTTTCCCTTCGTTTCAGCTTTTGTTCACAGAGCTATCTATGAGATGAGATGAGATGTCAATACAAAGACCATATGAAGAATTTCCCTAGACTATAATCAGAAATACTCTTTGAGTTCTGCCCACAAACTTTTCTTAATGCACAATTAAAGAGAACCATTTGGGAACTCTTTGTTTGACCAAAGCCTTTATAAATAGACCATCTTCTCATAAGACTCAGCTTATTTTTGATAATCAAATATTTTACATGCTCACACTGGTGAGGGAACAGATCAGTGCTAGTGGTGACATTTCATAAAATTGTTTCAGAGGGCAACAACTTATCCTTCTTTCTTTTTTTCTTTTTTCCCTTCATGGCTTTTTTCAGTCAAGTGCTTTCAAAGTTAGGGTAGAAGCCTGAAGCTGAGTAAGCAGTTTTTGCTTTCTTCTCTCTCTGCTGCAGATTTGCCTTTTCTGAGTAGTCTGCCCAAGAATTATTTGTGTGAAATGAGAAATAGTATTATTTTCTTTTTTTTAATCAAAATATTTCTTTTGAATTGTCTGATTTTCAGATGAAATGTCTTTTATTTTCCCCTGTTCAGAAGAGCTAGTGTTTGCAGAAACCCTCAGTTTCCATTAAACAATGATTCTGATAGATAATTAGAATTTAATTTCTCTGACCGGCATCCCCAGAGGCATTCAGATACCCTCTGCTTCACCACTGCTGTTTCACACAAACAGAAGTAATCTTTTCCTGGTCTGTCCAGATGCTGGAAAGCTGAGTCCTTTTAAAATCGTGCTTAGCTTTTACAGTGGTTAGTCAGGGCCCTAAAGGGAGAACCATCAGCACTCAGTGCAATCTCCCTTTGGCTTTCCTGTTCACCCTATCTCCTCCTTTTCCATGCTTTGCATAGGTTCTTGGGTTCTGCCTCCTCTGAAGAGCTTCAGCTCAGCCCATTCCATACCCACAGGCAACTAATAAAGGTCAATCTCAGATATAATGAAAGGGGACAATGAGTTTGCTCTGGCCACTCCTAGTTTTCCCCACTGCTTCTCACGAGCTCTTCAGGTTCTTCTGGTTCCTCCACCAGGCCTGAATGTTAGGGGGAGGCTGTTCCCACCACCATCCCCAGCTGTTCTTCAACAGTTGTGTCCTTTGAAGATGTGCATAGTTATCATGTTATTTCAAAATACCAAAAGTCACATTACCTTTCCTTTCCCTTCCTCCCTGCTGGAAAGTAGAGGCAGGAGCAATTACTGAGTAAATAAGAAGGAATGGTTTTGCAGGATGCAGCCGTGAAGCTCCAAGGGACTCCATCAGACTGGCCTGTCCCTTCTCCCCAGCTCATCATACACATCAAAGCTTCATCGGCAGGAAAGTGGCCCTAGCACAAGGCATTTTCCATACATATATGTTGGCCATTTTTTCACAGAAAATGTGTGTTGGTGTCCAGAAAAGCATATTCAGGAAACAATAAAAAGCTCACTTTTCCCTGCAACGTTTAGATAGAACTGATATTCAGCAGTCTTAAACCCCAGAAGGCACTGCAAATCACACATTAGAGACTGTGGGAAACAGACCTATGTAAGCCATAGACCACCCGAAATTCTTGGTGACCCTCTGCCAAAATAAGAATCAGAGCTGTCTCGGAATCCTCCTCTTGCAGCCTACTATGTAACAAGTCTTCTACTTACTTTTTCTGTGATTTCTATGAGATACATTGGCCTTGAAGGATAGGAACTGCGGTTCTGCCTAGTGATTTCATCATGTAAGTGGTAGGTCTACCACACTCCCTCCAGCTCACCTAGCTACAGGCTGTGTAGAGCTGGGCCCTTAAGAAATACTTTTATAGAACTTCTGAAAAGCAGGTGGTCTGATGCACAGAAAGTACATTAACACTAATGAAGATAAAGAATTTCACAGAAAGATAATTATTTGCCTAGCAGCTGAATTTATTTTTGTTCTCAAGTTGTAATTAAGGGAAAAGTTGCATTTTAAAATGCAATCTGGTTTTCCCTCCTTTTTTCTTGCCTAATAAGCAAGAAGTAGATTCATTTAAATTTACTAGGTAAAAATGTATCATTTTACCCAAACTGATTTGGGCACAAAAATTTTACTGAAATAAGTAAAAGAGAGATAAACAGCTGGAGAAACCTGAGGGAAAAAAAAAACACTTAAGCTCAATTTTCCAGAATCTTGCCTGTCTAGAAGAAAAAAAAAAAAAAAAGAACAATGGGAATTTCCCACTGAAGTGCCAGTGTGAGGAGTCAGCTATGGACTAGCAAGATCATATCTTCAGATGTTGGGGAGTTAAAGCTCTTTTTCCCACAACATGGAAGGATGAGCAAGTTCCATGGACTCAGATGTTTTTATTGGTGGTGGTGTTTGCTGTTGGTATGTGTGTAATGCTTAGTAGTTGTAAACTTAGGAGTCATACCAAATTTAGCATGTCAAGAAACAAATCTGATCTCAGATTGCTGGGTGCTGCACAAAAGAACAAAGAAACACAGAACAAAAAGGAAGTGTCTGCTCTAGAAAGCTTTCAATCAAAGCAGAAGACAAGAGGTAACAAAAAGAAGTCATTCCTTCTGGATACAGACAGAAAGGGCAGGACAAGGAGAGAACAGGGCAATCCAGGATGCTGGCCAGTTGTCTCATGAGAACACCACACAAGCCATTTCAGGTTCTTGCTCTCAACTACATGAATAAATTTTGCTGAATGAAGGCTAAGGTCAGTATGTTGGATCAAAATTGAAGAGAAAGTTCATTTGATCGGTACAGAATTACAACCAGATTAACGCGTTTCCAGGATATCATGATTTAACTCCAGCCAGCACAATACCACAAAGCCACTCGCACACCTCCCTCCCCCCCTTCTCCAGTGGAGGGGGAGGATTGGAAGAAAAAGACAAGGATGCTTGTAAAATTGAGATAAGAACCATTTACTAATTGAATATAAATAATACATATAAATGAACATATAATGATACTACTAATAATAAGTAATTAAAATAATAGAAAATAAAACATATGATACAGTTGCTCACCATCCACTGTCTGATGCACAGCCAGGTCCCAAGTAGCCAGAGTCAGAGCCAGAGACCCCAAGAGCTGGAGCCCGAGAGAGATGACAGCAGAGTCTGAGCAAGCCCTACAAGCAACAGCGCGACCAGGAAAGCCTAACAGACCCACCAACTCGTGAATGACTGAGCAAGCAAAGGAATTAGCAAAGCAGCTAACAAAGGAGTTAAGGAGTTAACAGAAGAGTTAAGGAGCCAGCAAAAGTGTTATGGCCACCAATCCCACTCCCTGCTTATGTACTGAGCATGATGTGCTATGGAATTAAATAGTCCTTCAGTCAGTTTGGGTCAGCTGTCTGAACTCTGCCTGTGTGGGCGGGACAGTTCAGAAAGTTGGGAATGCAGCTGCAGTATCAGAAGCTGAGAAAGACCTTGAATTTGGTGCAACCACTCCCAGCACCAGCTTAAAAGACACCCTATTAGTACTTGGAGCTAGATGATCTTTAAGCTCCCTTCCAACACAAACAATTCTACGATTCTATGAAATACTTACTTTTCTCAGGGTAAATCCTGAAACAGAGCTTCACACCAGCCACTGTGAAGAAAGTTAACTCTTTCCTGACTGAAAATAGCACACAGGCATAATGTGCATCTCTGCAATGACATGCCATGACATGCCAACTTTTGATTTTAATTTTGGATCATTGGAGATCATCTTAAAAAAAGAAAAAGTGTTGGTTTTCCTTTAAAATAATCCATGATACTTGAGCACAGATCTCAGAATGTATTTAGGTGTACAAATTAAACAGGGATAAATATCTGAATACCTTTGAGAATCTGGGTCTCACATTCGCTCTAAATTGATGATCATTAAGTTTAATGTTGGTCTCCTGAAGGATGTAAACACTGACCCCCTAGGATCAACCTTCTGGTTGATATAGAACACATTTTTTCTCTATCAGTGACTGGGTTCAAATGTGTCAGAAAAAAATGATGTTCATTTGCAGGAAAGAGAACTACCTACCATCTTCACTTTTCTTGAATACTTATTCTCAATTTAACTAAGTAAAGATAAGCTTAGATCTTTAAGAAAGAAATGTTGTATCCTTCACGTCCCTTCCAGTCCCTTCCTTTCTCCAGCTACCTGGAAAAATCTCCAACTATTTCTTGGAAACTTGATAAATTTTCAGGATAGCAATTAATCAGATTGAGGTAGCTGTGAGCAAATCACACAAGCCAGGCAGAGATACACAATCATTTGATGTTGCAAACACAACTGCACAAACACACAAACTAGCAATTAGCTAAACTGCTCAGATGACTGGCCCCAAAGCAGAACATTTTATGTCTTCCCTTCTCTATCTAGAGCTCCTCCAAACACCCCAAAGTCTGAAATTGTTTGGACACAGGTTCAACTTTTGCTATCAGAAATTCTTTGTAGATTGTGAACATCAGAATGAATGAATAGGCTGGTTTTCTGAAAGGGAACCAGTCAGACCTTTATCAAGCAAGGCAATTAAGTACATGTTTACTATAAGCTTATGAGTACTTTTAATGATTAAACTCGTTTATTATTAAAACAAGATTCTGATAGTGCTTTATTATTTTCCATATATATTTGTCTAAGAAACAACCTCTGCTATAAAGATCACCTTTTCCTCCTTCCTACCAAGTACTTCAGGTATTTTCTGTTTCTCTTTCTGTACTTTCAGTTCATCCATGTAGAGTAGTAATTTTTGGCACATCAAGCACTTTAGATAATTATATGTCAGTTGAGAAACTCTCAGCTTCTTGTCACTAGTCTATAAAGCTCTCTGTAGTGTTGTAATACAGTATCACTGATATCTTAATGAGATAACATGGTAAGTGTCTACTGGCTATATAATTTGAACCAAAAGTTAACAAAGAGAACTGATCTTTCGGTAAACATATAGTATATTTTTGTCATCTCTTCCTGATAGTGGTTTTGATAAGAGGATTTAGATGTGGTGTTATCCTCTGATTGCTTTTGCAGCACACTTGCAAGACAGGGAACTCCTTCATAATTCCTCAGACAGATGGTTGAGAGGAATTTCCCAAGTACCCACAGATCAAAGATTGTTCCCTGTAAATGGTGACGGTTACTGATATAACAAATCCACCCTGACATTTTATTCTTCCTCATTCTAAAAATCCTTTCACTTCTCTCTGCCCAATGTCGATACCCATTAGGTGGGAAGAACAATTTTAAGCAATCAAGAGCCAGTGTGATGACCTTAGATTGCACATTAAGGAACAGATTGTGAATGAGGGGTAGATGACAGAGGTCTGTGAAATCAAAGAGGTATGGAAATTGACAGCAATTGTTCTCCATCTCTTCCAAAACAAGAGCAAGGGGACACCAAATGAAACACTGAGGAGACAGGTTCAAAACAAAGGAAAATGATTCTTCATACAATGTATAATTAAGCTGTGGAACTCCTTACCACAGGATGTTGTGGATGCTGCAAATTTACATGGGTTCAAAAAGGACTGGACAAGTTAATGAAAGAAAAACTCTTCAAGAGCTATTAAATACAAAGTCATTATCTCTGGCTCCGTAAGATACTGGAATGCAAATCTCAGAATGTTGGGAGAGTGCTCTGAGGAAGTCTCACTTTGCTATTTCACTTTTCCCCAAGCATGTATTCATTGTTGGTCCCTGTCAGGAAGAGGTAGATGTGTTAGATGGAACCTTGTATAGCTGGTACAACTCTATTTATGTATTTGTTTCATACAACTGTCTTATTCAGGAGCAGATCAAGTGATGTCCACTGGTAGACATACAGTTCACTTCTTAATGCTCTTTCTCCAACTTAGAGCAGCAAAGTGAAAATGAATGTATTGCTGAATACTTTTGTTTTGAGGCAGTTCAGCTTCCCAAATTCTGCCTGGAAGGTACAGAACATTGCCTTTGAGAGAGGAAGGTGCAGTGGCCTCTCAGAGGCATCTCTTCTCCTTGTGCTGCAGTTGGTGATACAGGTAGTTTTCTGTACAGAAGTGGGGTGCCTCTCTCAGCCCTTTACCTCTCTGGGCAAATAGACTTTCCAAATAACCACCCCAGTCCTACATATTTAGCGATTCAGAAGTAGAAACACACATCATTTGAGATGCTTGGCTATGGGAAAATTGGCTGGGAAATCCCCCAAGTTTTTTATTCCTGTTACTTCTGGCACTTGGCAAGCCTACCTGTGCCTCCCTGACTAGAAGCTTGCCTGGTAATGAGGTCAACTGAATAAAATTCAGGGAAAAGTGCCTCAATCCTGCAGAGCAATACCTGGTGCTCTACCTGATAACCTCTCCATTTGAACAAACCTCAGAAGGAAAAATATCCCCCTTCACTCCTACCAATTCCCAACAGCTGGGTTTGAGGAGAGCTAATGCAGGAAACAAGTCCTGTCCTGCACCAGAGTATTCCTGGATCTATACAGGCTAAAAACCTTGTTAGCCAACTCCTTGGTCCCGCAGGCTTACCCATCTTTGTGGGATAAATTAACACTTTGGTGGTGGGGAGTCAGAGAGCTATTGCAAAAGTAAGTCTGAATGATGCACACTCTCCTCCCATGGGATCTAACAGCTGAAGAGGAAGCTTAGCTTCAGGCCCATTGTAGGTATCCCTAATTGGTCACCCCAAATGTGTGGAGGCACTCAAAAATTAAAATCTCCACTGCAGGATTTAACTTGGGGTTTCAAAAGCTATTCCCTTCCCTTCCCAGCACCCCTAAAAAGCCTTTTGGGCAAGGAAGGAAACTCTTCAGGCTCCATGGGTATTATTATTCAGAGGCCTGTTTTGTGTTCAGTTGGCTGCTCCTTGGGTTCACCTAGGTATTTTAGTGCCTGCATGCCTGGGTGTATATTGAATGTTGCAGTAGGTGGAGAGGGAGGAAGCTGTGCTCCCAATGATGGGAACTCCTGGAGGGAGTTGTCTTGCCACTGGCATGCTGTCAGCATGCCAATAAATAAGAAAGTTTAGATGATCAGAGGAAGCTATCTAAACAAACGAGGGTGAAAACTCCCAGCTTGTGTGGCAATCAAGCACAGGAAACTCATTCAGTGGCCATTCAGCTTCTTCCCATAGTTCAGGTGTGGTGTTGTATGAAATGGGTAACAGCCAGAAAATATCCCTGTGCCCAAAAAGAAGGCCCTGTGGCGGGTGTCAGTGCTGTCATGCCATTCCGGCTGCCAAACACCACTCAGAGGTTTGTTAGTGGGAAACATGAAATGAGAGGTGATTCAAACTATCAAAAGCTCATTGTGTGTAAGTTTGCAAGCACTGGAATTAGCCACTGGAACAGAGAAGGTTGCTTCTTGTGGTGTTGCAAATCACTGACAAATTCATTGATGCTCTAGAGCTTTAGGCACAAACCTAGATCTTGATGTCTGTGAGGAAATCGGCATCTACAGGCAGGAAGACATAGAATCATTCAGTTATCTTCTCAGAAAAACCTGCTCTGGACAGCTAATCTCACTAGTTGACTGATTAAATTCATAGCTGGGCTAAGAATGACCCCAGTTCAAAACCCTAGTATTCCTAATGGGCAGTGATGGAGCTGAACCTAGGTTTTTCACGTCCTGAAAAAATAGTAAAGCTAGAAATGCAGAGAATACTGGTCATCAGTATCATCTATGTTCCACCTTTGGATAAAATGTCCACACAAGACAGAATGACTCTGTACTTTAACTTTTGATCCACTCAAGTGGGTGGCCCAGAATGGGAGTATCTGGAAAAAAAGTCTCCAACACACTTTGTTGAAACGTGAATGAAAGACAGTATCTGCCTCCAGCCTGGAGCTGGGCACCTGACTTCCCAAGAAGAAAAGTGCACCAAGCCTCATACCTATCCTTGGATTTTCTCCTATCAAACTGGGCTTTTACCTTGTGCTGCCACATGCTAAACCCTTTCAGAAACACTTGGTGCCCCAAGTATTGCATAAGCTGCTTAGTTGCCTACATTGGGCAACTCAGTATCAACAAAGCTCCTAAGAATTGGAAGCTAGTAAATTCAGTGCTGTGACATGCAAGTCCTTTGGTAGATGTGGAGCTTTGATACCACACCAGTCACAGAAGAGCTAGAATAGATTAGAATAGAAAATAATAGAATAGAATAAGAGCTTTAATCCTTATTCATTTGTATCTGAGATCTTTAATATCTGCAGCCTCCCTGAATCAGTTTAGTTTATTTAACACAACGCAGGTACATTTGATCTGCTAAAACTGACAACCTTCTTGTTCCTCAGGTATTTATTATCTTTTACAGATGAGACCTCTGCTGTCTGTCTGTCTGTCCCTCACTCCCCCCAACTGACACTCAGCTCTTCCCAGGGACTAGTTGAATCAAATGTGTTCAATCTTCCCTCCTCTTAAGCGTGTTAAATATGCCCAATCAAGTACCACAAACACAGTCATAAGACTTTTGTGCTCAACTACTAACTGTCAAAGCTATGTGCCAATGACAGACGTTCTGTAAATAAACCAGACTTTCCCTGGCCAACTGGTGGTGTTCACAGACTCATCAAGAAGAAGCTGAGATTTATGTTCAGTAACAATTCTGTAACAAACAAACCAAACACAAAGCCCAGCAACAAACCCCACCTACAGTATCTTCAGCTTCACCAGATTTCAACAAAAACTGTTAAAGCTCTTCAGTGATTTATGGGGGTGGGAAAAATAGCTTGCATTGTATATCTAAAGACAACTTCACTTGCATAGTCTGGATGGGTGTAACCACGATCACCCAATGTTCAGAAACATGACTATAGATTAAGTTATGTACAAAGAAGAGCTACTTGGATGATCAGAGAGACAGACTCTGCTTCAAAACAGGAGACAAGCAAGTGGTCTAAGAGTCAAAGGAGAGACTGTTCACATCCTGTTGGTCCAGCTCTGTTGAGAACCAAAATAGAGCTGACATTATTAATGTGGTCATTGCATGTGCAGGACCCCAGATCATATCGCTGCAGTCCAACACACTGTCCTACACAAGCATGTCAGTTATTTTTCAGGTGTCTTTGGTGCTACATCAGTATAACATGTCTGAACATAGATTGTTGACTTAAAAATGCTCAGCAACAAAGGATTATAGGGGTTAGAAGTGCACGGTATAAATACATTGAGAGATAATCAAGGCAGAGTAAGAAAAGCTCTCTGAGCTAATGGCCAATTCTCTCACCAGAACCAATGGGATTTAATGTCTGTGACTACAAGTAAATCAGGATCTATAAAACTTCAGTCATGTAGAGGGAACAAAAAAAACAGCGTGAGTTTTGAGATGATCAGCTGGTGAAAGGCATTAGTGTTACAACTGCCTGTGACACTTCGTGAGCTAGGAAATGCTGCAAGACACACAGATACGTTGTGTGTCCTATTTACTCTAGAACAGTAAACACTCCACCAGAATGGCATGATTAGCTCACTGCATCACTTCAGAGCAGGGGTTGTATGGGGGAACTTCTTTTTGATACTGAAGGGTGTCAGGAATTTTTTTTTTTTTACAGAAACTATTTATTTCTAGGATTTATATTACCTGATTAGGAAATAACTATAATATTCCTTGATTATTTTATATATATATATATATCTCCTTGGAAAGCTCCATCAATGCTAGGCTGTAAGGCTAACAAGAATTTTGTTGTTTAATGGAATACATATCTGTGGAGAGAACAATGATCATTGTGACTGCAAAGTAAATGAAGGCAGGCACTTTTGATACTAGTGTTTTGCTCTAAGAACCACATCCAGTATCTCACAACAAATTCAGCAAGATCTCCAGGGGTTTGTTTTACTCAGCACCATCCTAGTTACTGCCTGCTGGGTCTGCCTAACCTGGAGATAAGTATTCCCACAGAGAATTTCCATCCATGTGAGCATGACCAGCTTGCACATAACCTCACGTATATCTTTCTGGGGACAAAGCTCAAGGGTTTTCATGTTTAGACTCTCTTGGACTCTGTGTCTCTCTGTTGTGCCAGTGGTGTCAATGTTTGCCTGGACCTCAAGAAAGAAACTGTTAAATAGACATTGTGCAGGGACTGTATTGGAGGAACTTTTTACTCATGCATGCCCTGAAGAAGAGGTTTCATCACCAAGCAAAGTGGAATCAGGCTCTAACCCAGCTTCTACCCAGCTAAATAAATGTGCTCAGGCTTAAACCATCCCCCAGTATAGGTGAGGGGTTTTGTTTTTCCTGCATGGATGATCAAGCATTTCAGATTACAGTTTGGATACCTGGTTTATATAGTAGAGACAAATCCTAAACTACTACCAAAAGTATTCTACCCCAAGAAACTCAGACACGTAGCTTAATTCAGAAGCTAATGCCAGCTTTTATTTTTTAAAGGTTATTTTTACTGCTAAGTCTCAGGTGTTAAGGTTTTCTGAGAAGAGTCGTTTACTTCCTGTAGCAGTGAAACAGCAGAAATAAGTTTGAGACATGGTGAAGGTTTTCATTAACAGAGTATAATATTGCAGAAATTAAATACTGCTAAAAATCCACTAGAATGATTTTTTGCTGACTTTTAAAATTATTATTTACACTACAACAAGAGATTATTTTGTCATGAAAGACTATGCTACTCCCTCCCCAATTACTGAATCTGGGGTACATCCTAGTGTGAATGTCTGAGAGCCAGGAAGTAATACTGATTAAATTACATTAAATTACATAATGTAAAAAACATTATTTTATATTAAATATTCCCCAGAAAAAAAGAGAAAAATCACACATAAAACAAGAAGCATAAATAATGAGTAAAAACAGCTTTCAAACAATTATTTCAATCTTAAAAAAAGAGAAACCCACTATTTCAGCCACCTATTTTTTTAAATTCTCAGTATTCACAAAAAGAAATATTTTAGCTGTCTGTATTTTAACCTGCCTCTTTAAATGTGTACACAGTTTACGCATTCTTTTTTTTCTCTAATGTTCAAAATTAAGCCCCTCTGTATGCCTTCCATGCTGAAGTTTATAACCTCAGCCTACACAAGTCCACTGCAGAAAGATCTACAGCCTCCAGGCAGAGCGAGGAAGCTCTTTAAAGATGAATCATTTTCATAAATGAGTGCAGAGGGAGGTCAAGCCAGGGGACACAGAAGGTTACATGTGTGGCTGAGATAAGGCCTCATTCATCCACTTCTTACTGTCAGGTCTTGATGGGTGAACATTGCCTTGAGCTCCCATAAAACATGTTGTTTGCAGAAAACTTGCAGGTGGTTCATAAAAAAGTCCAAACTGTTACCAAGAAATTTATCTCCCAACTGCTGGATCTGTTTATAATAGAAGTGAAGGATCTCATAGAGAAATTAAGTATCGGAGACTGACTTATATTGGCTTGCCAGACTGAAAAACCCAACCTGTTTTCCAAATGCTGCACTAAAAATGTCAAAGCAATTGTATTGATGTCATCTTGAGAAGATATTGTACAAGACTGTTAAAAATAGAACAAGAACAAAAGAATGTTGCCAGTTTATGAAAAACTTGTCCCTGGGGAAGGGATGTGGGTATTTAAGAGGTTTTATGGAGGAAATTCATTGGTTCTCACTGCAACATTTGTTTTTAGAAGGTGTCAATCTTTTATTACAGTGGTACTAATTTGAAAGACAGTTTTTAAAAAGTCATCATTGTTTCTCGCTGTGTTTCAAAGCAGATATTCAGATAAAGCTAGGCTGGCATCATATGGTGGACAGTTTGATGTTGTTGTGAACATTTACCCACTGAGGGCTGGATTTGAGACCTGTTGAAGTCAGTGAAGACTCTTTATTGACTTCACTAGACTTGTAGCTCCAAGGAACTGTACAGAGACTGCCAGCTGGTTTCACATAAACTACACTAGAGCCATCAAATAGTAGCAGCTTTTAACAGGTACCAACCTGAAACGCATTCACATTCATGATCAAAAGGCCCCATGTCTATTACATTACAGTTCCTCATACCTCCATCTCCTCCACACAAAAACACAAAGTTAAGTTTTCTGCATTTTCCTCAACTTGCTCTCCCGTGCTTTCGTATTCATAGATTTTCACCGCCTGAAGGAGCCATTATGATAATCTGGTGTGACCTCCTGAAATCAATGTATCAATGAGATTGCACCAACATTATGGAGAACAGTATTTGGCCTCTAGACATCTTGCCGTACAGAGACAACACAGAATGATTTAAAATAGGATAGGGCATTCATTATGAATTATTTGCTTTGGGGGTTATACATCTGACATTCAGCCACACTTGGGGTTTTTTTACTGTAGTCAAAAGAAGAAAAATATTTTCTCCAGAAGGGTCTCTGTATGTCCTATGTGCCCATTTCAGTTGCTGTTACTACATTTCCTGGGCAGAACATGACAGAAGCCCAAGGTTTTAGTTAACATTTTCTTGAAGTTTTTGATCAAAAAATTAATTTTGCACTACACAATTCCTTGGTCAGTTCTTTCTCACCAACTTCTCTTCCCTTTAGCTATGTGCAATGCCCATGGGGTGTCACTATACAGTACTAACAGCCCAGCCTCCTGCAATGGTGCCACTGGTAGCAGGGATCATGCAGCACAGGTCTGGCACTCCTTCCTCAAAGAGTTGTTCCAGCTGTTCATGCACCACTCAAGGCTTCATCATGGATGTCTGTAAAAACACCTCCACACTCAAGGATCAATACTTGGGTACTGGGCCATAATATACCCATACTGCCCATTTCCAAGCGTGAGTGCAGTCTCATCTAATTCAGATGCCTTTAAAAACACAACTTCAAAGTACATTATCATATCACAGAAACTGAAATTGGACAGGGTCAAAGTAATTTCCAGGAAATGGTTATAGTGACAGTAAAATAAAGCCTTGTGCCATCAAAAGCCTGAGAATACCAAGACATATAAGAAACTTTGGTCCATCAAGTCCATCTTTCACCCCCAGGCCAATGTATATGGTTTTAACAGGGGCACGTACCCTTCTACAAGCTACAGAAGCTTTCACTGTCAGAAAGTGGCAATGATAATCACAGAGCCCTAAATACAAGGTAACTGCTTCTTAATTAAGGGAAATTTAATGAGAATTGTTGGTAAACAAATAACAGGTGATTATAGGATGTCATCTCCCTACAGATTACTGAGTAATTGCACTTCTCTGACCCAAAAGGAATTTCCATGCAACTTGCAGTGAGGCTTAGAAGACAGAGATAATTAGGTCTTTATTCTCCACAACTTTTTACTTTTTTTTTTTTTTTTTACTTCCAAGCATACAGAATTATCAGAAGCTGCATCACCCCTCACACATTAAATCCCACTTAGAGAGATGATAACTTCTCTGATTCCCCTCAGTGGCTCAGCTTCCTTCAGCTTCTGCCAAGCTTTTGTTATCTTCAGCTTTAAAACTCCAACATGAGTGTGAATTCTCCTCATCTGTCCACAGCTACACCCCTGCAAGGACTGCCCTTCATAAGCTCTGAAAGAAGAGCTGTACTGTAAACACAATTTCCCATCTCAAATCCACCATGTGGGAAGTGAA
>NW_010250702.1:54979-73662 GCF_000690775.1 Eurypyga helias | reverse complement strand
TCCCTACTCATAGTTAGAGTAAAACACATCAGGGTTTTAAAGGCCCATCAGCCCTCCTGATGCAAAAGTGCTGGCTAACATCCTTTTGATTATAGAGCTTTCCATCAGAAAAAGATGATCTATCAAAATTGAGATGTTTCTTGGGATTCAGTTAAATGTGATAATATTCTTGTTGACAGTGTTTCAAAAAAACTCCAAGATGAAATAGAATATTAAGTTTTACCTTCTCTCTTTGCTTTGTTCGGACTTTTTTTTTTCTTTATTTTATTTTATTTTATTTTATTTTCCTTACTTTCATCTTTAATATTAAAATGTTCCAAATGTTTTTCATTAATTAAAATAACCATACACAATAATACACAATGTTTTATGTACTCTTTAATTTCTATGACAATGTGTGGGCTTCACCAAGATAAAGCACTTCACATCAGGATAGAATAGTAAAAAATGGCAAGGACTTCAAGAGAACTTCCAACCTGACTCATTACTCTGATATAACATCAAATATTTCTAGATCATCCTTGACAGATATGTGCCTAACGTGGTTTAAAAAAACAAAACAAACAAACAAACAAAAAAAAAACCCACCCCAACACAAACCAACAGTGGTAATGATTCTGCAGCCCATCAAAGTTGTGTTGTTCCTGTCAATACAGTTAGAAGGATTTTGTGAAAACTAACCTAAAACTTTTCCCTTTGCAAATTAAGCCCATTTCTTCTTGTCCTACCAACAGTGGACACAAAGAACAATTGATCACTGTCCTCTTTTAAAAAACCTATTATATGTTTGAAGACTCTTATCATGCCTCCCTTCCTTCACTGCTTTTCTAGACTAAACAAACTCAATTCCTTCAACTTTTCATTATAGGTCATGTTTTCTTAAACCTCTTCTCCTTCGTGTTACTCTCCTCTGGATGCTTTCCAAGTGGTTTATTACTTTTTTAAAAGTGTGGTGGTCAGGACTGCATACCTCAGGCCAGCTGAGTCCCCACCTGTGCCAAGTAGTTTGGGCTAATGACCTCCCTTTTGATAAGTGTGCTTCTGTGTTTCTCTTAAAACAGCTTAGACTTTCCATTCCATGAATATTGCAACTTCTAATTACCAAAACAAATTTTGAAATGCTGGAATTCCCCACACAAAAAGAGTAATTTTTTTCTGTCTGGCTCTGCTATGTAAGAACAAGATGCTCCTGAAATTGGAATACATAATACTTAAGAGTACACAGTTGAACTATTTCATAAGCAGAGCTTTTTACCTGTAGACTTTATATTGCTTTAAGAGGAAGTCTATCCATAGTTTTCTGATGCAGAAAGCCAAGGGGGGAGAATGAAAACCACTCAAGATGGGTGTGATCCAGTGTGAACAGCATGGCTGCAAAGATGAGTTTCTGCGTTGTGTTATATGAAGTGGAAGAGAATCCTCACTCTTTGCATGGGGTTAGACCAAAAAAGGACCCATCCCTTCATCAGGACACATCACGGGACATCTTCTTCCCTCAGGTAGCCAGCCGGTCATGAAGACAAAATGCAGTCTGAGTGCAGCAAATATCTGCTGAAGTCAAATTTAGGAATCCCTAGTGAGCCACCCAGCTTAGAATGCACATGTACGTATGCATTAGACTCTATACATTGACTTAGTTCCACACTTTCCTCTGCTATCAGAGGGAACTAATAACCTGAAGAAGCAGCTCCTGTCCAAAACACAGACTTCAAGATAAAATCCATGAAAAACTCATCTCCCCCTGACTTTGAGCTCATGTGAGGTGTGCTCACTCATTACTCTGAGATTTCAGAGGTTTGGAATCTGCTCCCAGCTCTGCTTTAGGAAGTGACTCTTGGGTGATACTGAATAAATCACTTCCCTCTGCCTCAGTGCCTCATCTGCCAAACGTAGTCACCATCTTTTTCCTCCAGGTAGTCCTTCAGACTGCATAACAGAATTCTCTAAAGAGGAAGTAGATGGTCTTATTGTTATTTAGAAGGAAAAAAAAGGAAAAACAGCACTCAAAAAAGTGACAGTAGACTTACTTTTATGGAGAATAGTGTCTCCCTTGATGAAATGAAATCAAATGTGTCCGAGAGAGAATGTAAAAATATGGAATGTGACATTCAAGAATGCCCTTTGCTCTCCTAAAAGTCTGCAGTAAATGAGACTCTGACATGAGTATTTAAACATAATAAAAATATCCGTCTGACTGGAAGGAATCCAGAATTTTCTGAAATATTTTATTAATATCATTTCCTCTGAAAGTCACAGGACTTGCTTCTCCATTAACGCTTTGGGCTCAGAAACTTCTAGTGCCAGTCCCTGCTGGGCTATATGGCTGATAGATCCATAGAAAACACTGGAGTTTTCCCAGTACGTGCTAGTTAAGGAACTTGGTCTTTGCTGGAAATGCCAAAGAACTCAGCAACATGAGTCTCAACATTTCTTTTTAAAATTTCAAGGTCAGTGTCCTCACTGGGGGCTATCTGCCCACAGACCATCACTGACCGCTGGGACATGCTATCCAGATGTCTGGAGAGCTCTTTTCCACTCAGGTTCAGTGGGGACTTGCTCTGACTTCAAAGGGAATGTCTGCAAGATTATCAGAGTGGAGCCAAGAGCCTGGTTGCCTAATGTAACAATACAGGATTTCATACTTAAGAAGGAGTTCATGTTGTTTTCACCCTTGGGGTGCACTGTCTGGGCTGGCAGAAAGGACCCATAATATTGGTAGAAAAGTCACTAAATACAGGCTATGAGCTCAGTCCCCATGCGACAGGTACTGCCTTGCCCATGGGACAGTCCAAGATTGGAGCTGAACCAGACAAAGGGTAGAGGTTGTGTGCTGTATTATGGCATCTCTACATTCACACAGGGGATCGAAGATTTGTCCTTCAGCACATGAATGGAGTCTTTGAGCGTAGTTTGGATCAGATTCTGACTTCTGTTTAACCCCGGCAGAAATAATTGTACACAAAACTGGTCCTGAGTTCTGGTTATACCAGGCCTTTTGTGAGAATATTGTCTTCATCACCCACCCAGCAGTGATAAAAATGTCTGTCATAGTAGATTAACTAAAACTGAAAGGTCTTCTGTAAGAAAAGGCAAAGGCATATTTCATCACATACCTTACAGGTATTTTAACATGATACATTTAAAATCCAGTGAGGTCCAATCCTATCTTCCCAAGAAAACAAAATTTTTTTCCTTGACCCCAAGGGACAAAGGGCCAGACCTACCATATCCTTCATCTGTCATTGTGACCATGTTACCAGAGGTCCTTGATGTCCCTTCACTAAAGAGGGTTCCCTGTTTATTATAAAAGCACCTTGCAACTCCCACCTCAGTGCCTGGTCCCTTCTCCCTCTGTTCTGCATTTGATTTTATCTTCTGAAACAGTCAATCCCCTTTGTCTCCTTTTGTGTCTTTGTTTTGGTACTTACAGAGTCTAGTGATAAATATCATCCCTATACCTCTGTGAGGCTGAGAGTCTCTGTGGTGTCTCCCACCACCCACACAAACTTGTGTGACCTTTTCGTGCTATTACGTGCCAAAAGTCCCTTCCTACTACACATGTTTTCAACTATATTTCCACCGCTGCCTTCTGTCTCCTTTTATTGCTGTGTGTGCTCAACAATTACCTAAAACAGAGCACACAGGACCAATTTAACTGTGTCATTCTCATAGATTTGCTTTAATCCTTTACATATCGTCTTCTCTCTATGTCTTCAAGGCCAGGCTGGATGAGGCTTTGAGCAACCTGGTCTAGTGGAAGGTGTCCCTGCCCATGGCAGGGGGGTTGGAACTAGTTGATCTTTAAGGTCCCTTCCAACCCTAACCATTCTATGATTCTATGATTCTATCCCAAAATTTGCTCACACCTTTGGCGGTTGCGGGGTGGGGGAGGCGTTCATTAGATTTGTAAAGAATGAAATAAAGTGGTTCAGGTAATTACTGCTCATTTCAGGTATTTTTTTCAGTGCCTGAATCAAAAAAAGCATTATGTCTACTGTAAGCACAGCTTCCATAAATGAGTGTTTAGCTCAGTGCTGAAAACTCACATGTCTGGGTTTGAATCATTACCAGCTCTACTATCTCACAGAAGGTGTATTGCACTGCAATATGCCTGCTATGTGTATCAGCTACATCTATGTCATGATCCATTTCTCTGGTCCTGAATGCAAATGCTGCAGGATAGGTCCATAAGGTTGAATTTCCTTCTCTCCCAAAAAAGAGAGGTCTCCATTCATGCTAGGTGTTGGGCATACCCCCTTGCAGGACATTGCTGGGAAAGTGCTAATTACCATGGGGCAAAAACTACCCAGGAGTGTGCTTGCAATTGACCAGTGTAGACAGGGCTCAATCCTGTGCCTTTCTCTGTTCAGTGTACTAGTAGAGGTTTAGGCTTAAAAAAAAATAAATCTCCCACATAGATTCAAATTCTGCTTTTTTTCTGCATTGATGTACATCAATAATTTAATTTAAATGCATCGAGCCATCTTGTAGTTACAGAAGCATAATTCAGGGCTACATTTGGACTTTTCTTCTGTGAACTTACCACCTGGTTCTCATCTTTCTCAGGTCAAACTAGTGCTAGCTCCTGATATCACCCCTGGTTCTCTGGATCAGAGATCTCTGCAACAAAACCATCCATTAACTTCAGCTCACCAATCCATAATCAACAGTTTCCATGGGTAGTGTCAAAGGTGGTAGAGCACTTCATATCCACTGGAATAAAATTTCACCACCCTTCATCTTTGTGATACCTGACATCATGAATTTACCATTGAGTTCAGTGAGAGCAATTTTAGAATAAAGTATTACTTTGGTATTAACTGGTATTAAGTAGTGGTAGGGAAATCTGCACAAATGTACATGAAAATAATGAAATCAAAAGCAGGAAGCCAGCACGTGGCTGACCAGCTAATTTTAAATAGAAAGTTTGGGGATTTTTCCGAGTACAAGAACTCTGCATTTTAGAGAAAGGCAGACTTTACAAGAGGCACATCTCTCCTGACTGCACGCTAGCAGAGAGGTTGCTGATATGGAAAATTACTTGGCCATTGGCCAACATATATTTAGGTTCATGAAAGGAGAAAAAGAAAACTTCGGAAGAAAAATCTCAAGGTAATACATTGACTCATTATTATCACAGGGGATAAAAAGAGACAGTAAATCAAAAGAGTTTTGACAAAAAGGATATTAAATATACATCTGTTAAAGATGTATTCAGTGGCATGGCATCATTTGTGATATATTTTCTTAAAGAATAACAAAACAGAATAAAAAGACTTGGGTGAACAGGGCAAAATAGAATGAAGGAAGATAAAAGATACCCAGATATCAAGTCAGCAAGGTAGACAGTAACTTATAAAAAATATAATCATTAATAAGCATAATATAATAAGTATTTAAGTAAATTATAAAGAGAACATTATTTTCAGAAGCTACCAGATCTGGCATAAGTTCCCGCTTTCTGAAGTCATCTTACTATTGCCTTTGAAGGAAGAAGCTGACCAAACAGTAGACATTCTCTGAAAAAGATGTCACATAGGAAAAGCTGTGTCATAGGACTGACAACATCCCAAGCTAAATCCCATCCTTGACCAGAATAACAGTACGGATTTGCCATCACACTACTTTATTCTGCCCTCTCCCACCTCCATGCCATTACTTTGGGACTAGCTCATGTTATTTAAAACAGATTTCTCAGCCGTTAGCCAGAGGGCCAGTTTCAAACCATGCAACCTAAAGGTTTGACTTGGCTGGTTTCCCCACACCTTTGTTGCCACACTGCTCCAATTGACTGTGGTGGGAAACATCCAGCAGCCACACTGTTCCCATATTGCTCAGTGCCTGAATAGAAGAGGCATAACTTCTCTCAATTAGGCTCTCTTTGCTGCTGTTATAATTTCCTGCCCCTAAGAAAAGAGGCCAACAGTCCACAGTGGGTAGTGGACAAAAGGAATGAATTGAGATGCTCATGATAATGGTGATGAAGGCAGTCACTTGGGGCACTGAAATGTCTCTCCACTGCTCGGCCCATCCCTTTCATCACACATGCAATATTTTTGGATACAGATTAAACTGAGCCAACAGGATTTACAAAACTAAATATGACTGTCTCTGTGTTTTGCCTGCCAAATTCAGCACCCCTTCATGAGTATGCACAAGTAGATCATGATAGGGAAGGAATCAGACTGGACTGAACAGGCACAATGTGACCTACCTGTTACAGGAAAACTGCAATGTAGATCCCAATTTCTCTCCATCTTTCATTTTTGTCTGAGTTTAATGTGAGATGAAACAACAAATAATATTAATTTTTCTTCTACATGGGTGTCAGTTCCACAAAATCCTTCAATTTTTTCTTATAGCTGAAAATCTTTACTCATGCACTTGATCACTTTACTCATGCACTTGATGGCTTACGCTGCACAGTTACTAACCAATGCTCTTGCCATGCCTCTTCTCATTCTTAGATGTGCAACTCTTTCCTCCTGGGATTTCAAAATTCCCCTGTATACAGCAGGCCTGATTCTGCATTGTCATACCTTTCACCACACCATTTGACCTGACACAGCCTTGCATATACACAATATTGAGCAACATAACATGGTCTGTAAAGGCTCATGTGATGGCATTGGGTATAGGCAATCACACTGATGGACAAAAGCCCATCTGTTGTAAATCAGAGCTCTTCAGTGGAGCTATGCCAATTTATACCAGGTGAGAACCACTCTTGCTATTATTAACGCATCCTTATTCTTCTGCCCATGCATGTCATGATACAAACAGAAGAAACCATGGAAAGGGAAACCATGGAAACTGCCTCTTCAGTAATGTCTCATTGAGGTCAACTGAACAATTCCCAGTATCACGAAAGTAAGCAGGGGTTGAGGAAACTGTGTTTTTAAAATATCAACAAACATCTGGTCCCCATTTATGAGAATTACTGAGTCTTCTTCAGTCCCTTAACCCTTTCTCCCGCATTGTGTCTGTGCTTGCATAGTTTATGAGTTTTATCTTTTGAATCTTTCAATGAATGAAACTTGATATAGGAAATTAATCTTTTCTACAGCCCCTTCCAAGGATTAGGAGAAAGACTGATTCAAAGAGCTCCCACCTCACAATCCTCCCTGACCTCACATCAGTCCAGTTTAGGGCTGTGTCCATATTTTTGACATAAACCTTTCAGTTTCAGAGCCAGTATTACCATCACTCTGGGAACATGGTAGGTAAGGTGTCAGTTGGGAATAGTTTTGCGTTTGACCCCAGATGCAAAGGGTGTTATTCAAGGCCATTCAAACCTCCTAAAAGCATTTGGGGATGGGAAAGATACATAAGTTCTTCCAAAATCACCCAGTGAGAACTGATTTTTGACAGAAGGATACTTAGATTTGGGAGATTTTCTCTGGTATTTCCAGAGGCTGATTTTCAAAAAGTTCTGAGTGTCGACTGACTGGATACCAGGCTTTTTAGACACCCCAGTTAGAGTGCCCAAAGGCAAAAATGCCTGTATTTCACTCTAGACTTTTGATACAACTGTGCCTCTAGCAAACAGACTCTTTTTTTTTTTTTTTCAATTATAGCTAAGGCGAGGCAGGGTGTTAGTCTAGATGTGAGGTCCGATTACATGAATGATTTCTGAGTGGGAACAGATTAAAACCCTCTCTTCTAATTTCTTAGATCAGCCGCTGTACCTCTGCAGCAGTAGGGCAGATTGAACCAAGGTTACTCTCCACTCCCATTGAAAGAAAATCCTGTTATTTGAACTTGTGAAGCTGAGAAAAGGTTGGCAAAAACTATGGTGTTAAAGTATCTCATCGAGCCATGCACTTGACCATGAATCTGCAGGCCTAGAAGGACTAGCCTCCTGTGATGTCCCTGGTATAAATATCGTCAGATGTGCAGTACTGCCTGATTCACACTTCTTAGAACACCGCAGGGACAGGAGATGCTGAAATCTCCTGTAACATACCAGCAGCTGCTATTTCACCCTTGCAGATCCACTGTGTGCTGGTGGGACTATGGGAATCAGCTGATAGTCCTTGCAGTGCTAGTAGAAAATCCCTTTTCCCCAATAAGGAGGAAGAAAACAGAGGACCTGGAAGACAGCTGGTACTAGAGAAATGGAGATTAAACACAGAAATGCCTTAAAACAAACACATTTTGAGGTGTGCTATGTTGAACCCCAAGTCAGATGATTGGAGCAGAGGCTCCCCTCTAATGTCCCTAAAAGGACAGTACTAAAGTTGGAGCAGTAACCAACACTTGTATCTGCATGGTGCTGAGCAACTGTGAAAATCTCAAGGGTTTATATCCCAGGTGTGTGTCCTCTGGCAGTGGGGAACATCAAGGAATTCTGCTGGCCACCTAACTCCTCATCATACACTGGCAACAAGGCTGTTTTCAATGCTGCTTCATCAGAATATTTAGCTTCATTAAAAATTCTGTGGTTTTACTACTTTTTCTTAAATTTGAGATTACCCACCACCACAAAAAAAAAAAAAAAAACACCCTTATAATTTTCCAGTATAAGACAAATTGGATTTTTTTAACCAGCTGTACCTCATGTGTTAACTGAAGAAAAAAATTAGTCCTGGAAGTATGGACTTGCATCCATTAGAGACAATGGGATCAGGAATCTCCTTTAAAGGTCTGATTTACAGATGGACAAAGTATCCAAATTACCACTGATTAGAATTAGAATAAGAGGAGCTTCACATCTATGAAATTCAGGCCTCAGATGACTATCAAATAATTAAGAACAGTCAGCACCAGCCGCTAAAGGAAACCTTCATCAGAATTTCACATGCTGGCACAGACTGGGGAGTCTTAAGCAATAACAGAAACTGAGTTATACAATCAAAGCATATAGGGATAAATTCTGTTTCTGATAAAAATCTGTGGGGAAATTGCCATTGAATTCAACATGACCACCAAGATGTGCCCATACCTATGAGCAGTGCAGGAAACATTTTGGACACTTGGTAAGGCTGTGTAAATGAAATGTTGTGCTTCAACAGGAAGGAACTGGACTCAGCATGACAAGTTTGTTGGCCTTATTACAGGAATTGTCCACAGGACAACAATTCTCTTTTACGACAATTTTTTGAGGTTTGAAATTTGTTTTCCCTCCACATTGGAGAGGAGTAAAAGAGGAAAATAAAAAGCTTTTCAAACATTTTTTCAAATCAAATGACACAAGAATTTTAATGACACATTTGTACTGTCTATGTAACAGACCTGGGGTTCTGCTTCTCCTTGAGTGCTCTGCCTGACCAGAGCCCTGAACCTCAAGAATCACAACTGAAGAGGTGACTACCTCCGCACCATCCTAAGGAGCTCACCACTGCCTCCCAGCTGAAGGTTATGATCTTAAAAACTCATGACGACGCTGAAGATAGGCACCTTCCTTCCCTTCTTTCAGTCAGAATAAGCCAAGCAGTAGATCTACCGATATAAACACTGAGTGCCTGAGAGATACCACCTTGCCTGAAATGGTTGGAGCATGCATTCAAGGTTTCATATCTTATACCCAGAAATGGGAAAGACAGTGGAGAGCCCCAAGTCTCACCTTGTTTCTTTTGAGGAACAAGCGCTTCTGCCAAAATTAGCCTGGAGCAATCCCTTTCCTTGAGGAGAACAAGGAATATGACTGTGATGAGTAAAGTCTTGCAATTCTGCAGACTTTCAAAAGGCTCTCAGAGATATAAGAGTACAAATCTGATGGAAAGCTAATGAAACTTTCACTCCTAAATCTCTTACGTCCTTTTGAAACTTTACTCACTTATCTTCAAAGCACCGTTCAGGCATAAGCCTTGGCAATTTGCGTGGGTGATACTATATAGGGATTAACAGCCATTTTATAGGTGAGGAAACTGAGGTGAAGTGACGTGCCAAAGGCCACACAAGATGTTGTGTCAAAGGATTCAGATGGAGAAGGATTAGCAAAGTGAGAGGGGGGTGTTTCATCACTTAGAGAATTTTGGAAAAAGAGTCTTCATCAGATTTGTAATCAAAAATCCTGGGCTGTTTGGAAGAAAAACACTGTCATGTTCTTAATACTTCTAATTTTTAAAATCAAGTTTATCTGCTCTTGGGTGTTTGGTTTTTTTCCTTTTCTTTCTGTCTTCTCTTTCTTGTTTCTGTTGTTTTTTATTTTCAATCATTTTTTTTTAAAAAAAACAGAAGTGGAGAGAGATATAAGACAAAAATTCCGTATTCGTGGGAATTTTGCTGTGTCTTAAGAAAGAGAAAGGTTAACAGAAAACTGTGCTAAAGGGGATAATAATAATGGGAATATTTTGGTCTGATCATCTGAGAGTGTAAAAGACACAAGGTCTATGGAAAGAGAAAATATCAACTGATATAGTTGGAAAAAAATAACACAAGTTCTGGCACACTGAAATCTTCCAGATCTGAAGCTGGCAGTAAAATTCAGTCTAACTAGAGGCCTTAAACATTTGCTGTGTGCATAACTTAATTATGTTAATCATCTAAACAACTGGAGAGAAAAAGGTGGTTCACGAGTGCGGAGCAGAAGCGGACACAATCGGGGCAGAGGTGATAAGGTTTTACTCCCTCTTGGACACCAAGAAGCATGGGTAATTGCCTATGGAACTGTGAGGGATTATCTGGCAATGTGAGGGAAATTATAATGTACGAAAAAGCAGTTGTGTCTTTAAAACAGCGAGCTGAGGTTAGAGTAGCCAGTGCAGTGCAGAGCAGCTCAGTCTAATTATGAGCATTTACTTTGCTTCATATCCTGGTTTTTCAGCCCACACAGTGTTCCCTGAAACTACAGCTATCCTACCAATGGTACTCTGACAAATTAATTTAGAGGCAGCTTGGGGATACCTGCATGAGCTTCAGTGACTGCGGTATAAACATCCCCAACTGCGGGTCAAAGAATGGGAGCGAAGAATGGGTGACTCACCCGCTAAGACAGGAGTGTGCCAGGCAAAGTCTTTCTAGGAAAGCATGGAAGGAACTAACCTGTATCCCAGACACAGGAAGTAATTGGGCTGGGGTTGGTTGGCAGGACACTGAGGGTGAAGTAGCTGTTCAAAAACTAAAAGTGCTGATGCTTCCATGCTGGGGAAAAACTTAGGGCTTGCTTAAAAGATGACTATGTGACTGCTTGCCTGGTAGAAAGGGCATAAGGAACAAGAGAACAGGTTGACATGACATCTTCAAACTCTTCCACGGATCAGAGTACAATCTTTCTGTGAAGCAATTAAATGCACTAATCCCTGCCTAATGGAAGGGAGCTGTTAAAGAGAGGCTAAGTAGCTTGCCCAAAGAGAGGGCAAGTAACTTTCCCAAGACTTCAGGATACATGAATCACCTCTATGAAATCAGGACCCCCTGTCACTGGCTGCAGAAGTTAGTGGGAGTTCAAGGTGGGATATGTTTGGTCATAGTTTAAAAGTTCTTTGACACTTCAAAAACACACTTAAGTTTCTTTGAATACCTCTCCAGCCCAGATCCTTGGAAGTACTGATGCGCCCAACTCCCACAGACATCACCTTTGTCTTTAACCAGTGGCCTTTCAAAATCTGACCCTGATTTAGTACTTCAGGGCCCTTGGCCTTGTTTTGCAGAGGTGTTGAGGGATTTCTGCTCAGCACCAAGTCTTTCATCACCTATCCCTTAAATCTCTATCCTGAGCACTCAGGGCTCTGTGGCCTGGTTCTAAGCCTATCAGTGCCAATAGAAAGACTTCCATTGGCTTCAATGGGCCTTGGAACAGTCTTTAAATCCTTAAATAACCTGTTCTGAAAGAGTCTATCCCCAAAATTAATCAAGGAAAGGAAAGTCTGTGAAAACACAGCCATCTACGTTCCCAGCTCCCTCCCAACCCCTCCCTTCCCCTCCCCCACATTTCAAGCACTTCTGCAGGTGATTTCTGTAATTTTAATTAATTTTAATTGCCTGATTAATTTAATTGAAACACCACGGAAATTAAATGCACACATTAGGGTGTGTAATTAACATTAAGGCAATGACACAAACTGGCCAGAGTAGAACGAAGGTCTGTACGCTCTGTTAGTGATTCACGCTCTTCTATTGCTGGTGCTTAAGAACACGAGTTTGGAAGGAGTGTGAGACAGGGGCTGGTTTTGCAAGAGGTTCTGCTTGCTGGGAGAAAGCCACAGCAGGCTGGGATGAATTATGGGTGGCATGGCATGAAGCCTTGTTGATGAAACCTGCCTTGATCTGGAGGGTTTCGTCATGCCACCTGGTGAAATGAATGTGGGGTATGGGGTGGGGTGAGGGAGAAGGAGTATCCAGAGCTTTCCTGAACAGAGCAGAAAACTTTCTCAAGGCAATGCAAAAAAAATCAGTAATTGGGATAAAATTTCCCTTCTGCAATAAGTGTAAAGATTGCTTTTTTGGACAAGGGCAATGTTCAGTCTCTCCATCTGTGCCAAGAACCATGGATGTATTTGCATGTTAATTTTGGGTGTTCGTTAGAGTCATTTTTTTATTTTCCTAACCTGAGGCTTTTTTTATTATCGGGAGGGTGGATGGATATTTTCCATGATAACATCTTGTTTGCTGGGTTTTTTCTTGTGTTGTGCTGCCTTTTTTTTTTTTTTTTTTGCCCTTGCTTTCTTTCTCTAACCTGGTGTGTCAAATTCCAGTCTGTGTGAAAGGTGAGGGCGTGTTAGAGAAGACAATGAAATGTTCTGCATATGCAGGGAACTCTGGAAAAAGCTCAGGGCTTTGCTCGTCCCACCCCGCTCCACCCCTGCCACTCCCGAAGAGCAACACAACACTGATCGGTGAGATCATTGCTCTGAGGGGGTAATAAAACAAAACCAGAAAGGGTAATTTAGCAACACTATATATGGAAAAATTGGCCAGTTTTGTGCAACCACTGACTACTGCAAAGATGCCAAGCTGACAGAGGTAGACCAGATAGGATCTTTCAAATCATTTCTGTTAAAGGCAGGGAGACTCCCCTTTACATATTTTATAGGATTGACACAGGCAAATAATTTTGGCCATTTTTATTATCTCTTTTACAGAAGAGTTAATTCAAAATAATTCTCTGGGTTTGAAATTAATCATCTCAGCTTTAATCTGGTGCAAATAAAGAAGGATCCATTCCTAAGAAACTACATTTCTACCGCTTACCGTTAGCATATCCATTTAAGAGAAAATCATGGAGGCTTTCCCAAGACAATAAAGTTCACCATTCTCTTTTCACAGTTACAATTTCTTCCAGGTCCATCAAAGTTTTCTTGGCTGTCCTTGTCTCCCAGTCCACCAGACCAGTTCCAGAGATAATGTGCACAAACAAGCATGTTCTCAGCACTTTCCAGGGTACAGTATGTTATTGCCAGTCAGTGGAGGGTGAATAATTGTCTGTTCTGCAGGTAAAAAGCCCTAATGTAGTTTCAAAATAAAAGGTAATCTCACAGAAAGGAAGACTAAAAGTCACTCTTTTGTTCTGTTCTCTGCAGAATGTCCCAGTGGATCAAGAAACATTGCTTTTAAGACAACTAAGTAAAATGTCTACCTCAGCACCCCATGGCTGAAGACAACTCATCCCATCCCCATAATTATAGGGTAGTGATAAGAGTTTTCCTTTAGTTTTTTGGAGATCTCAGTTAAACTCTCTCCCTTCTCCTAGTGGATTCAACCTCATGCCTCCCACACAAGAACCTCCTAACCAGGCAGCAGTATTTCCAATCCCTCCTAATTGATGCTGTTCCACTTTGCAGTCCTAACCTGGACCTGGGATCCAGGTGCCTCCCTCATAGGAGAGCAGCCTAATCAGCAGTCTCGTGACTCACCCTGGCTCTTTGTGAGCTCTGAATTACTACCTGCCAAGTGGAACAGGTCCAGAGCTGATCAGATAACGCTGCCCTTGGATACCCTGCAGTCCGGAGGCTAGGCCACTCAGCAGCTGGTTGGGAAACATCTACGCAAATCCAACCTTCTTCCTGATTCAGCTACCTCCTCACTGAATATCCTACTCAACTCCCTGGGGAGTGCTATGGGAGCACACTGCTCTTAATTCCTCTCCTTGGATCTGTTCCAGTCTCAAAAAAAATATTTAAATAGCAGTCAATGCAAAAAGTAAATGGACTAATTACTGAGGATGATGGTTAGCACATTGTCTGAGGTCTCTGTGACTGAATATTCACATAAAATAATACATTTTAGACAGGAGGGGTTGAGTACTTTCACCCTTCTTCATACCCTAGCAGCACAGGCACTCTGTAAGAAATAAATAAAACTGAAGCTGAGTTTGCCACTTCTGACACAAAAATGCCACCAGCTGAGCAATCACTGGTGAAACAGGTGTGTCTTATTTCATCTTCAGGTTTTGGTGATGTTACTCCAGAAATTACTCCCCCATATGAAGTTACCAGGAGATTTGACCTGAGGGATGCAAGGAATTTCATGACAGATAAAACTGCATTTCACAGCAAACTTAGCCTATGACCAAAAAGTAATAATAAAAAAATGATCCATCATTTCCAGGTCCATCTTATCCAGGTGCAGTTTTAAGGAGGAGCCCAAGGAAGTTTTAAGTGTCACCGTTATGTCCCTCCTCTGCCCTTAGGCACTCAGTGACTCACAGAACCCCAGCAACTGCCTTGCCCAGTGCCACAGCTTCTCCTTAGATCCCCAGAACAAGAACATCTCCAAACCTGTTCTCCATGTGTACACGAGATGTCCTAGCCTAGAACAGTTGAGGTTGGAAAGGACCTCTGGACATCATCAGGTCTAACCCTCCTGCTCAAGCAGGACCACCATAGAGCTGGTTTCCCAGGGCCATGTTCAGATAGCTTTTGGACATCTCCAAGAATGGAAACTTTATGACATCCCTAGGCAACCTATGCCAGTTCTTGGTCACCCTCACAATAAGAAAATGTTTCCTGATGTTCAGAAGGAGCCTTCTCTGACTCATTTGGTGCCCATTGCCTCTGGTCCTGTCACTGGACGCTACTGAAAAGAGCCTGACTCCATCCTATTTGCACCCTCCTTCCAGCTGTTTATGTACATTAATAAGATCCCCCTGAGCCTCCTCTTCTCCAGTTTGAACAGTCAGCTTTTTCAGCCTTTCCTCATAGAAGAGATGCTCCAGTCCCTTCATCACCTCCATGGCCCTTTGTAGGACTCTGTTCAGTCTGTCCATGTCTCTCTTGTACTGGAGAGCCCAGAGCTGGACACAGCACTCCAGGTGTGACCTCACCAGTGCTGAGTAGAGGAGAAGGATCACCTCCCTCAACCTGCTTGTGATACTTTACCTAATGCAGCCCAGGACACCATTCTCCTTCTTTGTGGCAAGGGCACATTTCTGGCTCATGTAACAACCAGCCTTCACCCACATCTGGGGTTTCTTTTTTTTTTTTTTCTTTAGTCAAATATAGTGGGAAACAGAGAAGAAAAGCAAGAACAATGAAGAAAGAGAACAAACATTGCTCACAGTGCTCTGTCAGATGGCCCTGGTTGTGAACAAGAGATTACACACTGCATCTTCAAGAAAAGGTCATTTGCCCTGCTCCTTACTTCTCAGCTGAGACCTGAGCTGGTCTGCAAAGCCACAGCCACTGTTATTCATAGCAATAATGGTGGTATTAATCAATAAGGATCACATTACTATTTTAAATAATAGTGATAGTATTTTAAATGAAAACAGGGGTAGTAATAATAGCAATAATAGCAATATTTGGACCTGCATTCCACTACCCTCTAGAGGTAGTAGATAAGGTTATAATCAAATTGTAGTAGAGGTTATATGCTCAGGCAAGAAAACCTGAAACTCTTCCCATTTTATCTGACTGATTCAAAAGACAAGAGGGCTACTATTCCTCCTGTATAGTAGATTGAAGTCAAAGTAGATGGTCAAGGATGTCCGCTGATTTTAGGTACCTCATTTTAGATCTCTAGGGCATGACTTTCCTAAGCCCTTAGCATTGTAGAAAGTTTTCTGTATTCCAGACATAAATCTCATCAACTCTCTTTGCCATGGAGATCACTCAGCATGTTTGCAAAGCACACCAAAGAGTCAAAAATACGGCTCCTTGGGGAGTTTAAAAAGGGACTCCTGGAATTCTCCAAGGACCTTAGCAACACCAACAGGCACAGAGTTCCTCTCTGCAGGTGAGTGTTCAGCTTCCTTGACTGTAAACCCCTCTTTTCTGTTTCTGAATATCCCCTTCTCGTTCTCTATATACTTTCAAACTTCTGTGACAAATGTGAAGCTCTTGCTAACCTGGAAACATCCCCAAAACAGGGGACTATCAGCATTCCTGTGTGAGACAAATATCCTGGTGAAATCTTGGTGCTTTTTTTTCTAGTGGGAAGAACAAATGGCTTTGTCATCTCTGACACTGGCAAAGAAATATATTGGGTCACTACTACCAATTCTATGGATGGTTTTCAGTCCCATACAACTTTTGTCAAAGCTGATGATATTACAGATTTTATCTAAACAATTAAGCACTTCCACAAGAGAACGACTATACCCACTGCAGTGACTGGTGTAGATTCTGACCATGACATTAGATAGGAAGAGGATCTGAAGTCCATTGCAGACACTGACAACTGCTACATTTAATACTTGCCGCAGTTACCTTTCTGCATATACATTGAATGGTTTTTTTATTTTAGAGTTAAGTTCTGCTCTGAAGGGAATTTTCAATTCCCTGAAATTGTTCTAAGTCAGAACAAAGTGAAAGAAACTTTATCTAATTCTCTACAGATGGATATATAAGAACAAAAAAAAAAAAAAGTATTTCTCCAAAGTTAGCTTGATACATAAATTTGATTGAAAGTCAAGAAAGTCAAGTGTGAAAACAAGCTTGTATACAATTACATGTTACATTTATATTGCAGTCGTCGTATTCTGGGGCAAAGAATCTGTAGTCATATAAGAGGATACATTCAGGCATATGTACAGGAGGTCAAAGATCCAGTTGGCTTATCCAGTGTATGACTTCCCAACCTTAATATTGAATTCCTTGTTTTCTGAGTGCTTGGTCACCCAGTCTGAACCATGTTGAAGCTTGTTATTTGCTTAGAATAAATATCAGCTTCCATGTGGAGGGACAACTGAGTTAGTTTATTGGGCATCTTCTCCTGAATATTGGTCATTTTCCAGAGTCACCCCAAAATTATATAATCAAGCATCATGGTTTAACCCCAGCTGGCAGGTAAGCATCACACAGCTGCTTGCCCCCTCCCCTGCAGTGGGATGGGGGAAAGAATTGGAAGAGTAAAAATGAAAATTCATGGGTTAAGATAAAGAGAGTTTCATAGGTAAAGAAAAAACTGCTCACGCAAGCAAAGCAAAACAAGGAAACCATTCATAACTTCCCATCAGCAGTCAGCTGTTCAGCCATCTCCAGGAAAGCAGCGCTACATCACATGGAACGGTTACCCACTGCTCTGGAAAGATCTTGGAGATTTTACCAAGTCAATCCGCAACCACAAGGCAGAAGTCACCATTCCCAAACACTCCCTACAGATGTAAATTGAATCTGTACTCTGTAATGATATAGACTACGAATGATTGGAGCAGAAATAATATTTGGAGCAGGGAATAGAAGCCAAGACAAAAGCATCCCAGTCACAAAGGAGCAAACTGTGAGCAAATATGGTGTTAGGTCAAGCAGGTTTGTATAAAAGTTGACAGGGAGCTGTCTGATTGAAGTTTCTTGCATGTCATAGTATCATAGAATCATAGAATGGTTTGGGTTGGAAGGGATCTTAAAGATCATTTAGTTCTAACTCCCCTGCCATGGGCAGGGACACCTTTTGTCCTCTCTGCCTTCCTAAAGCAACAGAGGTAACTAGACAGATTTGTATAGTTCTCATTTTGGGAGCAAAATAGGAGCCCAGAAGACTAATAAAAAGCTGTGAACCCACATTCACATCAGTCCCAGCAAAACACTGAGCAGCGAGGACACCAATGCCAACCTGCCGACTGCTGATGGGAGCCAGACTGTTTCCTCCTGCACTATGCCTGCAACTGAGTCATGACATATCGCCTCACATTCCACCTACATTCTCACTCAGAAAAACTGACTGAACTCGGAAAAGGTTTCAAGGTTTACGCAAGAGACAGAAATGCCCTCTAACTTCCCCAAACTACTCCCTTGCTTCCCAGGGAGCACAAACCCAGGATGCTGCAGGGCAATTAAAAGGTTTGCGCTGCCGAATAAACAGTGACAAATTGTAGATTAAGAAAAAGCCTTTTATTTGTGTGAAAGAGGCAGCCTTTGCCGCCAAATGGATTCATCTGTCATTGCTACTGATTGCTCCCTTTCCACTAAACGTCCCCTAAGAAAAATGTAAATCCTATGTAAATCCTTTGTTATCACCCGACAACGTGTGTATCACAAGCCACATGGGTTAGAACACAGGTCCATTTTTCTCCAGACTACACCACTCCTCTTTCAAATTTCAAGGTCTTAATGTCTCAAGAGTGAGGTGGCAGAAGGCATTCAACCACCTTGGGACAGATTGAGCAAGGAAAGCCCTCACAAGAGGAGGAGAAGGGGAATCTCTTTATGGGTTTTGCTGTTGCAGTCAGCCCCGCTGCAGTTTTGAGTCAGTTTACTCTCTTCAGAGAGATGAATGAAGGATAAGACGTGGACCCAGAGCTCTGAAGAAGAGCATCTCCCTATGGTGAGGAGGAAGGCATAAAGGAAGAGGAGGGAGGGAAA
>NW_010250702.1:53197-54948 GCF_000690775.1 Eurypyga helias | reverse complement strand
GGGGGAGCTGTACAGAATTCCCCTGCCACAGCATGTTCCTCCTTAGTTCATTCCTGCCTTTGTGCCATAGTGCCACATTCATGCCACATCGTATGGGTTATGGTAGGAAAAATAGGAAAGATAAATGTAGTAGCAGCCCTAGGTTTACAGAAAAGCCAGCAATAGCTAATCATCAAGTGAATCTGAGGACTGTGACATGGCATTTACTACAGAAAGATTTATCACCCATGTTTACTAAGCATCCTGTGAAACACTTAGCCAACCTGCCCACCAAAACCCAGGAAGCTTAGAGACGTACACAGGTCATTGCAAGCTATACTAGCTTATCTCTGCCTCAGACAGCACGACAGAAACTGTCAGCTATTGTCCAGATTCTACTCTCAATACACTGCCATGGCATCAGTGGATGGATTTCAGCCCTGTAAACATAACTCTGTTAGGATAACATCAGCCTAACTATCAATCCAGTGGAAGACCTAGTTTTCCATAAGTCAGTACTCCTCTCTAAAATCCAGCCTCAGAGAGTTGGTTGCGGAGCTGTGATTACAAAGATAAAGACTGAGGTTTTCCTGTTTGTCAGGTGGGCTTAAAAACCTTAGCTTTCTGTTTTTTGTGATGACCCACTATAATAAGTGTATGGAAAATCTCTGTTATCAGATAACAATTCCATTAATGCACACCATTATTAAGGATGGTTCCTGACACGTAAGTCCAGCTGAATCCAGGGAGTTGCCATTGCTGCTGTTGTTATTATTATTATTATTATTTATACTTTTTGGATCTCAGCTTATGTTAGGGTCACAGGTACCCTGAGGTAATCCTAAAGTACCTTAAGGTTGTATCTCATGGTACAAATAAAGATACCACTAGCTTCAGCTATAGATATTTAGTAAACTATTGCAGATGTTTGTGGCACTTGCAGGCAGTGGTGAGTTGGGCTCATTTTCCCTGATATCATCCACAATTAAAGAGTTTTAATCTCACTCTCTCTAAAGGCTAAGAGACTTTGCTGTTATGGACCACCTTTTGTGCAGCAAAGCAGGTCACTTGATCATAATTGTCATAAATTGAAATCCCCTTTGCAAACAAAGAGTGAAGAAGGTTCTCTCAGCTTTCTGCATTTCTACCCCAGTCCTCCACCCTAATGTAACTGTGAAGACCCTTTTTTCTGTGTGCTGCTTTGGCCACATCACCCTTCTCTGTGCATCCTTTCTCTGGTTATGTCACATCACACATAAACTACTTATCTCCACCTTAGCAGTCCTTAGTATTTCTGATCTGGTCTCCTTCATGGGATACAACATTAAAATCTCAGCAGGTGTCCCATTGGAGAAGCGTGGTATCCTAGACACCATGTTTTCTTTTCCACACTTACTTTTAGGGAAGGACTCCAACCTCTTTGCTGTCTCTTTCTGATGTTGCTAGGCAATTTTTTTTTTTTTAAGGAGAGTACTGTGTGTGAAGGAAGAATTTGACCTTGTCCTAATTAGCTAATTGCAACAGTGGCATCTCTCTTTTCTTACAGCTTTTAACCAATTCTGCAAGATTCATCCTACCTAGCAACCCTCAGCTCTTTCTGTCACAGTCAAGTGTCAGCTCTACGGCTAAAATGAGTCACCTACGCACAACAGTGACATGATACAACATACTGATGCCAGGGCTGGGAAGAAATAAAGTCTATTGCCTTTGTGGACATCTTTCTTTGGCAGATGCAGAAACCGACCCATATCATCCAAAAGTCAA
The DNA here is from genome assembly GCF_000690775.1 of Eurypyga helias. Taxonomy (NCBI): domain Eukaryota; kingdom Metazoa; phylum Chordata; class Aves; order Eurypygiformes; family Eurypygidae; genus Eurypyga; species Eurypyga helias. The sequence goes on along the minus strand of NW_010250702.1, from coordinate 53,205 downwards.
CACTGGTC
>NW_010250702.1:25697-48197 GCF_000690775.1 Eurypyga helias | reverse complement strand
GAAGAATATAAGAAAAGTGCAGGCACATGACGGTACTCCCCAAATACGCCAGCAATTTGCAGATCTAGAATTTCTGAGCCAAAGATCATGTCCTTATATTTAACAACTTTAAATAGCTTTGTCTTCCACTGAGCTCTCCAGTGGGTCCTCCAAACTGCGTAGATTTTAAGCATTCACAACACCCCGTGACAGTGACTTAGCCAGTAGATCTACATGGCAGAGCCACTGACGTTTAGAGAAGATCTGCTGTGGTATATCACATCATGCTGGTTTGTTCCAAGCACTGGATATATCAGATCCCAAAAACGGCACAGAAACACAGATTCTTGGAGTAAATTTATATTTCTCTGCTGAATCGAGTGAAGGCATTCCAACTAAGTCAGAGGAACTCAAACGATCCCTACTTGCTCAGTAGCTTATCTGAGGTTAGTGGAACTATGCTGATTCTCATTAGCTGAGAATTTAGCTCAGTATTTTATTTTCGAACGTCTCTTAAAGAATTATGAATTCCATTCCAGCCAAGCTGATATACTGTGCTCACAGCTGCAGGAGCTGAGCAATTAAATTGATAATATTTGATGATAGTGTATGTATGTGTGTGGGGGGAACACATTCAATTTTGTTTGGCTCTCGAAACAAAGTCTCTGATTTTCGCAAGGTTGCAATTCTGTCTCTCCATGTGCAATTGAGCCCGTCTTTCCCTTCCAAAGGGAGTGCCTGCATGCTGGAATTAAAGTTTGCTCATGACTATCAGGCAGCAATCTATGACTGATTTGTTCTCACAATCTTCAAGGCAGGTACAGAAGAATCAACATCAGAACAAGTTTCTCTTTCCATATGCATCAGTTTGCAAAGGTTCCTCTGTAGGTCAACAGGTAGCTCGCTCTTTGTGCAATGAGTTTTTGGCGTCTTAACGCAGCACACCTCAACAAACCCCTGGGAGGAGGTACATTTCCTTGGTGGACACATCTCCCATGAGAACAGGACCGTGAGTAACATCTTTATTTCCCAGAACCCTAATCAAAAAAAAGAAAAAAAAAACCCAGAAAAATTACTTTTGTCCATCACTGCCGTGGACTGGGTTTGGACCAGCAATATCGAGGTAGAAGTACTTCATTAAAAGGCTCTTTGTTTCCTTTGCATCTTGTGCATTCCTGATTAAAGACAAGAATAAAGCAGCCAACCGTCTGTCTTGGATCCTGAGCCAAAAGCATTCGAGTCAATGAAAGCATTTCCTATTGATGCCATAGCCTCCAAAATGTATTGCCAGTGAGGTAGTATGACATTTGCGTGGACTGCACTTAACTTGTTATTAACCCCAGCTGTGTATATTTACAGATGGAATAACACATACAGAGAAAAACTGTTCTTCTTTCCTATACATTTGTGCAGAGTCTAATGTAGTCATGACAGCGGACTTTGAATGTTACAGTAATATTAAAGATAAATTATAATTGTACTGGCAATGCGTAGTTCAGCTGGGGAGTTTTCTATCTGCAGGGATCGGCATCTTTTTCCATCGTACAAAATGATTGTAATGCGTACTACCTCACGTTCATTATTAGCAATAATAATAGCTTAATTTTATTAGTTCCTGGGATAACAAATAGGTTTACAATATTTTAAAATGAATATACAAAATATTCATGGGGATGTGTTTACCACTGACCCACAGACGCTTCTGGGCTGAAATGCACCAGCGTAAGAGCAGCATAGGACAGGGGAAAAGGAAAGGTGCTAAACTGATCCTGAAATAATTGGTGCTAATTTTAAATTTAAAAAAATGTGTGTATATACGGTCAGTGATTACACGTATTGAGTTCACAATACAGCAAAAAGGTTTGTATTAAAATAGGTTGGGTTTTTAAGGGAAATAACAGGGCTTCGGTTAGATTTAGGATTTTCTTGTTGTTGCCCATTTTCTCAAAAAAAACATAAACAATTAACCAACAAAACAGCAAACTGTGGTAAGAGCAAATAGACCGAAGGAAGAAACTTTGTTATATAACACGAAGAACCTGTGGTAACCATCCCCAGTGTGTGTTGTTTGCTGTGACTTACAGCTTTGCTTAAGCATTTTAAAGATTCTTGCAGGTCTTTTTCAAGCTGCCAGCTCTAGCCTAGGAATTATGGTAATGTGCCACTTCTGAGCCCTCGGCAGGATTTGCAACAGAGAAATCACATCAGCCTATGCTGATTAACAATTCCATTCCATCCAGAGATTTATATAAAAAAACTATCTTACATTTTGCTTTTTAATAAGAACGATCGCTATCTCAAATTGAGTCCCAGCAAATTTTAATAAAGGCCCAAGGTTGAGTGGCATTTTGCATGCTGATTTAGCTGTGATTGCTTGCTTTTGATGAGCACCAGCCGGGCATGTATAGCTTTCCTCAGAGCAGGTTTAAAGACCAGTAGTAAGGAAAGGGATAAAAATAAAAACTTCCAACTGAAATTCGAGGTCTTTTCTCTCTATGATTGATTACTGAATAAATACCTACACATATCTCTGCATTCAACCCACAAGTAATATTCCCTACAGCAAAACAGCTGTTTTAATGGCTTTTAATATACTCCCCTGTCAAAATATGTTAAGTTTGAAGGCTGCAATTATTAGAAAAAATGATATGATCAATCTATTTATCTATCTATCTTCATGACAACTCCTCAATTTAATCAGCTGAGCATGGATGGGAATAAACTAATGTTTTTATTCTGGCAGTTATGTATTTATGTGAGGGTCCCTGTTTAGCACATTCTTTGTCATTGTTTTGGCTAGCACTGAAAAATAGTAGCATATAGGTACAATAAGGTTTTGGGTTTCTTTCATTATGCAATAGAGACTGTCTCTATCAGTGAACTATTAGAAAGGAACAAATTGTGAGCCTATAAGCTTTTGCAGTCACATTTTCCCCTCTTTGTGTTTTGAGGAAAAATATACATTGGAAGTATTTATATGGAGAAAAATGTCTTCTGAAGATACAAGGGAAAAAAGAGATTGTACAAAACAGTTGAAGTCAAAGCTTGGTGACAACATGTGTGTGCGTGTGTGTACGTGTGTGTCTGCATTATGAAAGCAGCAACGCCATAAAAGTGATCAGGTAAAGCATTCCATTTGTTTTGATTCAGCTTTTATGGTTCTTCTTTTTCATCCCTCTCAATAAATTGTATTTCAACTTCTCTCATTAAAATAGTAACCCTTTCTTGCTCCAACTTGGGGAGTAACAGAGGCAAAAAACCCTTTCATATAGGAACCATCCATCATCATTAGAAATAATGATCCTCCCACACAGTAACTAGTGCAATGTACGTGAAGGAGCAACTAATTCCCACCCAGTTTCCTTTGCCTCTTTCTCTTTGAGGGATTGCAAATGATAATTTAAAGAAACAGTGTGTGAAAGACGCCTTCAGTCACAGGAAAGCTATTTCCATCTTGTAAACTCGGAAATCACAGTAGGTGAGACAAAAAGGATCCTGTATGATCTCAGTGGACACATGACACTATTTTCCATGTTAATGTCCCATGTTGCTTTAGCACGGACAAGGAACCATTTATATAACAATGTTTTTGTTTTGTAGGGAACAACAGAGGGAAAGAAACACAAGTACTGACCGGTCCACTGAGAAGTAATTCCCAGTAAACTGCCTTTAGCCTGCCTGATGTACTGCTGCAGCCCCTTCTTTACATGGATCTCACTCAGCAATTAAAGTCTAAAGGGAATGAGCTGGCAATGAGGGCTGAGCTGCTTGCTGTTAGTCTCAAAGTTAAGCCTTGTCTAAGGTCTCAGATCACTTAAGCATATACTTAAACCCAGTGCTTAAGCCCACATACTTAAGCCTAAGCATATGCTAAGGCCCACATCTCATTTTAAGTGAATAAGCATAATTTGGGTCAGTATTTTTTCCACGTGACCAAGGCCCTGCATTAAGGCACCTTCATAGCTTGTCTCTGCGGTTTGTGAACAGAAGAGCATATCCCAGAGGGAGATTCTGCTATTACTTGAGACTAAAACCTCACTGGTGATGCCCACCTCTCAAGAGGCTTCATGGAGGCTGACCTTTCTGAGGGGCTTCAATACTTGCTGACGACACCTGACAGAAAAGACTTGGGGGAATTTCAACATCCAAAAGAATCACAATCCATAAGCGTCTCCTTCCACCTCCTAAACCTGGAGGTGCCTCGGCTTGTCGGGTGCCTCTCGGCTTTGTTTGGGCAGCCCCACTGCGATCCGGCATGGCGAGGCAGAGTGGCACCGGAGTCCCCTGCGGGGCCCAATCCTGAAGGTATGCTGGGAACACACCTACCTCTCGCTCACAGGATCACACCCTTTGAAAATGCAGTCATAGTTGCTTTCTTCTTTTAAATGCAGCTGACGGAGGAGGAGACAGCAGTGCCAGTGCCTTCTGCTCCTGTAATAACCTCAGGACTAAAGTGCTCACCCAGGAAGTGGGACAGTGGGCTCTGGGCCCTCCTCAGCCCCAGGGGCTCAGAGCTTTCATTTCCCATGAAACCATTTGAAACCCCAAGTTATTGGGTGAGGGTTAGATGTGGGGCATGGGAAGGAGGAAAAGAGAAAGCATTTATTTCCTCATTCAAGCTATGACGATGAGTAGAGAGAAAGAAATGAAAGAGCCATGATACCCCAAGGTGACTTTCAAGGAGAGCATGGGTCCATGTCCTAGTGATTAAAAAGAAGATTGCCTTAAGTTTTGGTTTTCACTTTTTCTGCTGCATCAGTATTTTGCATTACAGAACTATGGACCGGGATTTGAAGGATGTAGAGGGTATAAATCTGTAGGAAAAGACACTTTGTTCATTAAATGCCTGTCTGATTCACCCCCAAGATCGTCAACCCCCTTCCCAAATCCAAATCTCATACTAGATAAACAGACATCAGACCGAAAAGAAAAGGGCAAATGCTCCAGGGACCTGGCATCCCTTTCTCTTCACAAAGGGCTGTGGGAATCTTGTCATCTTTCCTGCACAATTCCACAGCTTGGCCAAGGAATGCAGAAATGTTTTCTCCACCCAGCGTCACCTGCAGTCTTGTGGTTGGGGTACTCCCATGGCAATTGGGAAACGTGGGTTTGAACCTCCCAGGCAGACACAAACCAAAAACTCGTCTTGCTTTTCTTGGGCAAGTGGTTTTAACCACTGGACTACTACATAAATGTTGAGAGACACCTCCTTTTCCTTTGGTGACTGCAATTTTTGATGGGAGCAAAATTAAGCTGGCTGTGCTCAGTCCTTTGAAGACCTGCTCAGGAGAAGCCTGAGGCCTACTTGTCCCAACCATACCTTCCTACAACACTGATTCAGGCACTTCCACTTTGCATTTTCTTTCTTGACCACTCGCTGCCCAGTGTGGAGTTTTGGGATGACTTTTCTAAGGCATTAAATGCTCTTCACGTGCTGACCTGAAGTCCTAACACTGAGTTTGGAGTCCATTCTAGGCACATGTGCCCGTGAGTGAGGTATTGCCTTGAGTTCTCCCATTTGGAGTAAACAGTAAATGCTCTGTTTATAATTCTGTGTTAGGACCTTCTGCAAGGGACAAAAATTTCTCAGGTGGTGAATCACTCAGGTCTATCTACTTTCTTCCCCAGGTCGCACCTTCAAAACATTCCACAGATCTCAAACCAAGCAGAGTCAGAGTAGGGCCTCTTCCAGCAAGATACCTCAACTGACATGGATGACTTCAGCCAGCTCCAAAAACTGCCATGAATATAGTGTCTCCTATCCTGGTCTGGATCAGGCCTTAAGGACAGAGTTGAAACTTCAATAAAGGTTTTTATGAAGGAAGGAGGGATAACATACCACAACAGAGATGCCATTTCAAAAAATTTAATGACTTAAGGCAGATATTCAGAAACCATAGAGATGACTGTGGGATGGCCTGGATCCTCAAAATTCTCTGCACCCTGGCACAGACCCAGTTGGGCAATTCAACTCGTGCTTTCTTTATGGCATATAACCAGGTTCAGTGGGAACACTCCTGTTTGCAGTCAGGAGCGGGTTTAAATGCAGAGCTGGATGCAAGCCAGAACATTCAATACTTTGCCTAGTTTAGCTTAAAAATACACAATAGGGTATAGTGGCTGGCATCAGAGGTAGCAGAAAAGTGATACTTCTTATCTGCCAACAATTTTTTACATTAATAATACCAGCTTGTGACTTGTCCCACACATTTAATTAGGGTAGAAAAGTGTCCTCAAATGCAAGTAAATATGTAGGTGTGAAATAAATTGATATAGTTTTATTCATTTGAGGGGAAAATACATTTCTTATATGACTATATCATTCTGTCTTATTGCTGTAATATGCCATGGGAGAACAAGCCACCACTTTCTATTTCTTGTCTTTTGAAGTTAATTTCCGATTCTAACTGTAAATCAGAGTTATGTAATCTTGCTGATACATTACAGGGCAATGAAAATTTAATTTTTAATGAGATCTTTACTTTAAAAAAAGTACTTGCAAAAAATGAAGAAAGAGGTGTTCAATCAAAACCGGGGCTTTGGCATGCGATGGATAAGTTTAGAATTAAAAGTAACATCAAAGAGATGTCTTTTAGTTTAATTTCACATAGCACATGCCACCTTGGAAGGGATAAATTCTGGAACACTTCTGTAAAATCTAGAAAAGTCCACTTAAGCCTAAGGAAATCTAAATAATAATCAAAATATAACATTTACTGGTGAGAGAACGCAAGGACGTCAAACTCTGTGTGTGGTCTTCAAGAAGAGTAGCACGAATATGTATAAGTAATAGTCATAAGATTATGTATGCAGTCGAAGGATGTTTTCTGAAAATCCCTATGTGCGTCTCTTCTGCTGCCTGACTTTCTACGGTATTACTTGAACAGGCTCCCAGAAATCTCTTTGTATTTGGCCAATACTTCCCTGACACATATCGTACACGCAGTTTAAGCATCTTTTGAGCTGTGTGGTGAAAAAATAGGTAGGGTCATGCAGCAATGGGTAAAATGTGCATAAAAAATGATTCATCAGTTCTGAAAAGCATGCAAAATTTCTAGACCCAAACAGCTCACTCCACACTGACGGCCACTTACGTATTTTCTGCGGGATCTGGCCTATATATTTTGTGAAATATATAGGTCCTCGCTGCAAAGACAGCATGAGGAGAGATTCAACTGGATAATTCTTAAAATCCATGTAAGAGAATTGATGGGCTTGATAACAAATGGAGATTGTGAATGCCGTTTTGCACACAACAAATGTGACATTGTGCCTACTTCCCAAGAGTCAATTAAGGTCAGCAATCAGCTTTCATGGACGTTAGTTCTGACTCAAAACACTTTCCAAGAGAAAAAAACCACCAAGCCCACTTCCCTTCGGTGTGACAACTATTTTTACGACAACACTTTCACGGTAGCATGAACTCCTTCCTGTCATTTTTCAGGCTGAAGAAAGCAGCAGCCCTCAGGCAGGAACCCATGCAAAGTCACACGCCACCCAAAGCATCCAGACCATAATTCCAAAAAAGCCTGTTTCAAGCAGCAATTGGGGTCTGGGCCTGTTTGACTTCAATACTTTCTTTTACTGGAAAATCTGCCTCATGTCAAGATGAACAGCAGCGTCAGAGAGATGCTAAAGGGTCCCCTCTGGAAGAATTACACACTACGCAGATAAAAATTAATGTCTGTGACAAAAAACAACCTTTTGTCAAATCAGTATGTTCTAAAGACCACATTTTTTGTCAGACTAGGCTGCAGTCCCTAGCTGCACTTTCACACCACTGCTTTGAGACCTGATAAGATACTATCAACGGGGCCTCTAAGTACTCGAGAGCTACGGTAAAGGAGAATCACTGGGGCAATCACCATAAGCGGTAAAAGATAGGGTATTTCTCAATGGGAGATTAATACTGGCCAGAATGCAATTGATTTTTTTCCCTGCAGCTTTATTTTCAAGTTCTTACAGTTTTTCACTGAATCGTAGAATCATTTGGGTTAGAAAGGACCTTAAAAGATCATTTAGTTCCCCCCCCCCTGCCATGGGCAGGGACACCTTCCACTAGACCAGGTTGCTCAAAGCCTCCTCCAGCCTGGCCTTGAACACTTCCAGGGATGGGGCATCCACAGCATCTCTGAGCAACCTGTTCCAGTGCCTCCCCACCCTCTCTGTGAAGAACTTCTTCCTGATATCTAATCTAAACATCCCCACTTTCAGTTTAAACCCATTACCCCTTGTCCTGTCACTACAGGCCCTTGTAAAAAGTCCCCCTCAGCTTCCTTGTAACACCCTTCAGGTATTGGAAGGCTACAATAAGGTCTCCCCGGAGCCTTCTCTTCTCCAGGCTGAAGAAGCCCAATTCTCTCAGCTTTTCATCATAGGAGAGGTGCTCCAGCCCTCGGAGCATCTTTGTGGCCTCCTCCGGACTCAGTCCAACCGGTGTATATAACCTTCTGATGTTGAGGGCTCCACAGCTGGACACAGCACTCCAGGTGGGGTCTCACCAGAGCAGAGTAGAGGGGGAGAATCCCCTCCCTTGGCCTGCTGGCCACACTTCTGATACAGCCCAGGATACGGTTGGCTTTCTGGGCTGCAGGAGCACATTGGCCAAGTCACGTTGAGCTTAACAACTTCACCCACCAGTTCCCTCAGGACCCACTGACACATCTCATCCGGTCCCATGGCGAGGAGCAACTTCAGGTTCCCTAGATGGTTTCAAACCTGATCTTCTCCTACAGTGGGTGGTTCATTCTTCCAGTCCCTGCCTGTGCCTGCTGCGACTTGGGTGGTGTGGCAGTTTTGTGGCCTGCTGTGGTCTTTCGGGTTTCTTTCTCTTTTAGATAAGACTTATTTTTAACTATCATTTTAATTGGTTGGAGTTCTTCCAAGAGTCTCCAATTTACTCTTAGCATGTTTGATATAAATTGCCTTAATTTAATTAATAAGAGGAATGATGATTTGAAGAAGCTGGGAAGCAGGATCTTCATGTTACCAGGTTTTGATGTAAACATCCTAGATGTAGTAAGGAAGATCCTTTTCATCTAAGCCTGATGTTTCTGAAAATGCAGTAAAGCAAAGAGCTAAACCTAATGAAAGGACTTAGATATGTACAAGCTAAGTGCTGTCATGCCTGCATTTTAGGTGTTTGAGTTTGGCTGCAAGAGCCAAAACTTGGGATGTTTTTTCAATGAGTAAGTGCACATTGAGTTGAATACAGTGTTAGATAGCTGTCAAGTACTTGGAGCAGCTTCTTATGAAGTGAGCAAAAGGTTTTGTCCTTCTTCAACTAGAAAGGATTCTGTGTGTCCCTCCTTCCTTAGCCCCATGGGAGGTGATGTAATGCAAGGGGTGCTGGAGGGCCACTTGGACCTATTCTTGGACTTGATGAGCACCAGAGATCATGTGAAAGGGTGGCAGTGGGTGGGGACTGAAGATCTAAGCTTCAGATGTAGGCACCTGCATTGGCACTTAGACACTGTGTCCTTACTAAAACTCTAGAAATTTTGCTTTTACCTGCTCTGGGCAGCTATAAATCAAAATTAAGTAGAATTTCAAGGATGAAATTAAAGAAGGGAAATTACTAAAATGCAGTGATTTTCAAGTGATTTTTGTTTTAAATGTCCGTACCAAGAAGCGAACCTGGTTTTAACTGCATGGGGTTCAACATATCTTAAAATAGAAATTTTCTGGAGTGTCAAGCTGAAAACCAGACTCACAAAAACATTTATTGTTTTTAAATTAGACCTAGAAAACAGAAATTTAGATTTTAAAACCTGAAACCAAAATATTTTTGTTGAATTATTTGAAAAAATGTTGATATTATTTTAACACCTTCTAACCCTGCTGTCTAAAAAACATAGAGAAACAAGCAAAAATAAAGTCTTGCTAAAGACACCGTCTAATAGATAAACCCATGAGTTTTGAGAGGTTCAACAACCTCTCAAACAACAAAGATATTTTTTTAACCTTAAAAAAGGGGCTTTTTCAAACACAAATCTTAAAGTTATTTTAAAATTAAAAAAGGTGTTTTCAGACTTGCTTTATTATTAAGCAGAGTCAAAACCAGTCAAAAGACCAATCTTTTTTTTAAATCTTTCTGTTTGTTTGTTTGTTTGTTTGCCTTTAAGTGTTTCTTCAGTTTTGCTTGTCTCTGAAAAATTCAAAACATTCTGTTGCCTGCCAGAAAGCCCCCTGTGGCAAGCACAATGCCTTTGCTGGCCAACATGCGGACGTATAACTTCCCAACCTTGCATTCTTTCCACACACAAAATTCCCATCGATTTCAGTGGGAGTTCTGCACAAAAGGACAGAGTCTGGGTTAATGCAAGACTATGAAAGGGGAGAAAGTGCTTACTGTACTGAGAATATGCATCTGAATTGGTTTTATCACAGCTGGCAGGGCAGTAAAAGAAGTTTATGCGCAATAAACATCTCTTGTGGTTAGAGTGACGTTGTTCATTCCTAGCTTAGAATTTGGAAGGAGTTATTATTTAATAAAGTTTAATTTGATGAAGAGAATATTTTTAACGCCCTAAACTGCACTCTATGAAGATGACTGATAGGCCCAGCCCACTCAGAGAAAGAAATGCAATTAATTGGTTTAATGAACTCACCACATTAATTAGCTAATGTCTGTGCAGTTTTAGAATGCAATTGAATGGGCAAATCCTGGAGAAGTTGTACTCTGGATTAATTCCCCCTAAGGTCCCTTTGCTCCTCTCCAGCTATAACAAGCGTTTACCAAAGTAGCCGTGCAGGATAGCCACAATGCTCCCTTTGCCTGCAGACGTCAGAGCAGATGTCTGCTCCATCCCAGTTCCATAAGGGAGAGGGGAGATGGGTGGTAATGGAGTTAAATGACAGAAAAGTGGGTATTTCTTGCCCATACAATAAACAGCCATTTTCTGTGTGTTGCAGACCATGTTGTAAGTGGGAACTTTGGAATATAAGAGCCCAGATGTGGCTTTTCCAACCACCTGGCTTCCCCTCGGGCAGATCTTCTGCCAGGATGCACTGAGGGACATGTGTCAGTGCATTTAATTCCTTGACATGACTCAGCATGGCCAGCAGTATCAACCCAGGTTTCAGCGTGTGCTCAGCTCTGGCTTTTGGGACAGGACCTGCACAGCATCGACTTCATCTCATCTTTGGCTGCAGCCTCACACACATAATGGACAGGGCTGGATGGTGAAGCACCCCACAACTCCATTATCAGCACCTTCCCAGGGAGGGTAAGGCAAGGTGAAAAGAGGATGGGTGCAAACACTAAGCTGAAAAAGTGCAAGACAGGACTTAATTGAGTGGCTACAACGAGCAGGGAGGCTTTCAAACCTATCTTACCTCTTCCCCACCAGCTTCCATGTCAGCCCTGAAATACAGGAGCTGGGAATGGTTAAAATCCCTGGCTAAAATGGCACTAATGACATTTATGACCAGCTGCAATGAGGGCTACGTTAGCTAATGTCTGCAGGTTGTTTCGAGGTCATCTGATAAGCAGGTGCCATAAAACATATTTTAGTTCACTTCCTTCTTTAATCTCCCTGGTGCATGGTATATTTAGAACAGGGAAACCCCACAGAAGCAGGACACTAATAAGTGACACAACTCTGCAGCCTCTCGATATCCTACAATTTTATCAGACGATCAAAGAGGAAGCAGTGAGCTGGGAGATGGAAGTACTGCTCATTCACCTCATTTGGCTGCCTCGTAGTGGGAGTTTTGCTTGTGTGAAGACTGACAGATCAAGGGGAAGAAAAAAAAAAGGCACGCTCGGTGTTAAAGGGAAGCCTGTTTATGCCTATAAGTAAGAAAGCTTGCTCAAGAATAAGTTAACTCTTGCTAGAGGATTATACCTGTAATGCTGGCAATTCTGGCCTCTGCATGAGCTGTAATATCTACTTGCATTACCTCACAGGGTGTTATGGGCCTTAATTAATTAATGTTTGTAAAGCGCTTTGAAATCCTCGGATGAAAGGCACTATAGAAGTGCAAAGCAGTTATTAATATTAATATTGCATAAGTGGCTTGGCTCCCTTTGCACCGCAGAGCACACTAACTCCTGCAAGGGCTGCAGCCCTGAATCAGCAATCTTCATACCACCAGGCAGGAGCCTCCCTTCTGCCTCCTCCTCTGATCTCTTTCTCTAGGACTTCCACAGCCTCTTCCCCATAAATCCCCACCAGCGCTCTTATGCCTTCTCTCACCTACAACCAGTGAGAACAGCACTTTTCAGCCCATCACCCCAAAATGGTGCTTTTCTGGGCTGGAGTCTGCAGGCTGAACAGACCTTGAAGCAATTACAATCTCTGCATTTGGGAGGCGGGACTTTACGGTTCTGGTTTTCCCCTTGAACACAAAACATTTGAAATCCTGCTTCCCTCATACAGAGTAGAACCTGGTCAAACTTCTCTGTATTATACAACCTTTAATATAAAACTGAGATCGCTTTCCATTTTAGTCATAAGCAGAGAACAGGCAAGCCTCTCAGCAATGCTGGCACCACTCCAGATTTTTTTAGGCTTTCAAAGAAAAAAAAAAAAAATTAAAATTCACAGGTTCTTTCCAAAAGGGTTTTTCTGGTGAAAATTTCCCACCCAAAAGCCAAAACCATCAGTATAAATTGAGTCCTCCGCTTCTCACAGGAAACATTAATTCATTGGTCGAATGAATCTGTATAATAAACTACCTGTATAGTTTTGTTAGTTAGATTCTTGTTTGGTGAGTAGAAAGGCTGTGCTGGTGAATAACAACTACACAGGAAATTGAACAGAAGGTAATTGTCACTTTATATACAAAATCCAAGAAACCATCTCAGGATGAGTCAATTCAAAGACGATGGAGTAGCTCTAAGATGAATTTGGTCAGTATAAATTCTGCCTAATTTGTCTTGAAATATTACCTCTGTAATGAACTCTGAATAACAGTGATAGTAAAATAACAATAAATAATAACGATAATATCAAACATACTCTAGAGAATCCCACTCATGTTAACACATGTAGTTTTGGGAGGTTATTTTTAACTTAGATATGCACATAAAAACTTATTGGTGTGAACAATTAAAAAAAAAAAGTTTCTTATTAATTACAGAAAAACAGACACTTGGTCATCAGAACTGAACATTTTTCCCAGCAATGCACTAACCAGATCACAACCCAGTTCCCTCTGCAGTAGCTCTACTGGCTGTGTATAGCATTAGCACTAGTTTGAACTTGTTTATGTCAGTGAAGTAGCACATAAGTTAAAAACAAATCGGGCTTATGCACTTCAGCAAAACTCTTACTGACTTTGAAGGAAGTTTTATCAGCGTACAGAAGGCAAGCTCAACTCAGAAGTGGAAACAATACCGTGCCAGTTCCATGTATCTGCCTTCACAAAGGAGGCAGGGAGAGTTTCCCAAGCTCCTTACCACAAAGAGTATAACATTTGCAGAGATTAGGAACTGCTGAAGGCAGCTTCAAATCTCAGTTTGTTACATGCTTTTCTGCAGTCTTGCTGTTAGGCAGAAAAAAAGGTGCCTCATCTCACCGAGCGCATTTGCTGGAGCGAACGAAATGGTGTGTAGGATGTTTTAGCAAAAGGAGAGGAATTTGGCCCAGTCACGAAGGCAACATTATTGCCTGGTGAGCACAGCCCAGCCCAGGTGTCAGGGCACCCAGGTTTCTTTCTTGGCTCTGCCACTAACTTCTTGCATGGCCTTGGGCAAGCTATGCAACCTTGAAAGCCTGTTCACCCCCAAAAATAAGGATGATTATAGGAATTAGAAGGCAATTCATTAATGCATTAATTAACAGGCAGAGGGATGTTAGAGACGAAGCTGTTCTGATTCACCCTGGCAGCCAGACAACTCCAGTCCTATCAGCACCACTGCAGGGGCTCCCCTCCCCTGTGACACCCCAGGAGCAGGGCAGGGGGAGAGCACCAGCGAGGAGAGAAGGGAATTCAGTCTCAGCAACTTAGAGTTGCCCTTTTTTCTCAGGCAGAGGAAACTGGGAGAAGGGCATGGATCTCCATTTTCTTGCAAAAAGCCTGTCCCACGAGGCTGCTTGGGCTGAGATTTATTTTTGTTGCCATTTAAATTAAGTATATAGGCAATCCTGAGGCCGTTTGGACCAGATCCAGTGTGTACAAGCACCATGTTTGGAACAGGGTGGGAACTCTATTTGTGTTCAGACACAGAGGAAGCACTTTAAGCCATGTCTATAAGACACATGCCAAGGATCTATACTGGAAGGTGCTGAGCATGCACTGGCTAGTGGGGGATATGATTGCTCTCTATAAATACATCACAGGGAGGGGAAGGTGGGCAAGCGCCACGGAGGGAAATGAGCTATTTAAGCAAAAGGACAATGTTGGCACAAGAACAAACTGGCCGTAAGGCTGGAAATTTGAAGATTTCTAAACATCAGAGAAGTGAAGTTCAGGAAAAGCCTTCCAGGGGGGAGGAGACAGGGCAAAAAAACTAATTGAAAGGCACTGGCAGTAGGCTAACAGCTGTGACCTAAGAGTTGGTTGTTGGCAAGAGCAGGGGTGGGGTGGATTTCAGAGCAGAAGCTGACCCTTCCAGGAACGACTGGGAAGGGTCCTGCAGAGCTGGGCTTTGCATTCACCACAACACCACCAAAGTCAAAAGAGTTTCTGTGAGTTTACAGTGGACTGGAAGTGGTCAGGATTTGGCTTGGCATGCTGAAGCCCTTTATCCGTACAATATTTGCTTACTCCTACAATTGTTTTGCTGCCACTGCTCAAGGGTCTTCCTGGGAGAGGCAATAAACGCCAGGCTAAACGGAAACCATGAGTAACATTGTCATTGGGAAATGTGGCCAAACCCTTTTTTTGTTTCTGAGTGCAAAACCTTAGTCTGTTCTTATTTACCAGAGGACTTAAATACATCGTAAGCTGCTGGTGTTATGTCCTGGGCTTTGCTGTGGAAGGACAGGTTGTGCTTTCAACGGGCTTCTCTGTACTGGGAACACCATGATGAAGGAATGGCATGAAGACCAGCTTCCTCCTCTCCAGGTATCAAACTGCATTCTGAAGCCGCAAAAAGGGGCCTAGGTATGAAGGCAGAATAGCAATACCAACAGTGTAGCAAGAAATACGAATTCCAGTCATTCATTTGTTATAATTTCTCAAGGGGATGATCATTTCGGAGAAGTGCAGTCATGACTGGAAGGTGAAAATGCTCAGCACTCCATCAGGATGTATCCCTCAACAAAATGAGGGTCAGTAGGAACCTGCTAGAATTTAAGTGGATCCCTGTTGTTTGAATAACAGGGGTGACAGGTAGAGCTGCTAATCGTCACAGTGATAGCCAACTGGCTGGCACCACGAAGCAGCCTTCCATAATAGCTTGAGTCTCATCACTCAAGCATTTGTATAGAAGACATAAAAGCAATAGTTGTTTGCAATTCATTTTACACCCCAATGCCACTCTCAGAGGTTGCTTCTGGGGCTGCTCCCTTCAATGAAAAATGTTCCGGAGCAGTAATTCTCACTGGTTTTCCAGTCGAGACTGAAATGACTCCATCGGTGATGGTACACTGCCCTGTACATGGAGCCTAGCAATGTGAAATTGCTGTGCACTGCCTCCCCCTCCCAACCACATTTATAATGCTTATTAGGAAAGTCAGCTGCCGGGACTGCTGTAACGAACTCTGTTGCTGGTGTCTCTCGAATTGCCTTGGCTCATGTTTCCTACTCAGGCACCCAAGGGCAAGGTTATGGGCTTCACCTGTATTCAGCTGTTATTATTATTATTATCATTGTCATCATTATTATTCATTATTAATATTAATTATGCAGAATGTGGTAGTGCCTAGGAGCCCCAAACCATGGCCCAGAACCACAGTGCACCCAGCCCTTTACTTTCACTGAATAAAAAGATGTTCCCTGACCCAGAAAAAAGGGCATGAGTTTGTAGTGGCATAACAGAGGGAAGGATTTGCTAACTTGAGGCCAAATTCACCAGGTCATTAAAAAAATGCACCTCCCTTTAAACATGTCTTTACCCTGTGAAACTCATCTGTGCAATTCAACCCCTTAAAGAGCAGAGATGGCATAAAGACAGAAGATGGAGATGAGGGTTGTGGGGTTTTTTCTTATACTGTCAATAGATTTATTTGATCCAGGACTGGTTTTCCAAATCAAAATTTTTATCACTAGTGCTGCTGAAAAAACTGTATTCTGTGTCCTGCAGCCCAATGGCAACATGAATCTTGTGGTATCTCTCAGGGAGTGGGAATCCTAGGGTCGTATGAAACCTTGGCCTCACAGAAGACAAAAGACAGCGTACTTCCAGCACCACACCTGTGGGAAATTCTTTAAAGTCACACTGCTCAAAGATCTAGAAAATGTTGAAAAACTCAGTTTTCTTACACTGTAACATCTTTCTTATTACACTGTGAAGAGAAGGTCTCGAAGTAGATCCCATGTTGATTAAAGAGTGAAGCTATACAACTCGTTTAATGTGTTTCGATTTTTTTTTAGGTTTTAATCTATACCAGTGAGATAATATGCATTTTGCACATAGCATTGCACAGTGTGTAACTATGGCATCCACAACCTGCCCAAAGAGCTAAATCCTGCCTGTCTCTGCAACAGACCAGCTGCGTAAACTTGCCAAGTTACTTCATTTCTCTTTGCCTCAGTTTCCTCCTCTGTGAAAAGTGGATAAATGTAATTCATTGTAAATCCTTCATAGATTGTTTTGAGATCTGCTGAGCTCTGTGATTTAAATTAGTGAGTGAGGTTTGACACAAGGAAGGACAGAAAAATGACACTCACAACAGCATATTCTCATTCACCTGCAATACTGAAGCTTGTCCTGCAATATAACAACACATCACTTTAAAGTTTAATTTAAATATTAATTTAATTTTTATTTTAAAATTAAAATTCCTGACATTTCAGGTCAGGGGAAGTCTGTCTATAAATGCCTCAAGGCCTAGGAAGCTTTCAGCCCTAAAGACAGGGTCACTTGAAAAGTACTTTGGCATCTCTTAATGAAGGCAGTGTATGTTTTTACATCTTGCAGTGCTTTAAAAATAATTTGGTTTTCTGTTTCTCTGGTGTGTAATTGAACATATTTTCATGTGGAATTTAAACTTAGCTGCTCCTTTTATAAAGCTCTTTGAGAACTGCAGATGAACAATATGATTAAAAGTTTCTGATTATTCAGAAATAAATAGCAGCCCATTCTAAAAAAATCCTTGAAAGGGTGCACCTCATTCTGAGTGCACATGAAGCCCACTGTTTCTGATGCTACCGCTCATGTGCTTAAAATCTGGTAATAGCTCATACATTGCAAAGAAGAGTCAGCTACTGCAAAAGCTCAAAGTAGTTTATCAGTTTGTATAGATTTCCAGGTATCAGGGTGTAGGTGAGGGCATTTTATATTTCCTATAAAAACTTTACAGGGTAGTCAGTAACAACAACAGCAAAATCAAAACCAAACAATCCCATGAGAGAAGGTTGTTGACTACTTTCCCTCCTTTTTAGTGGATGAACATGATTATGAGTGAGAGAGGGGCAGTTTCATGCTAAGGCCCCTTTCCTTTTTTAATTCCATTGAGCAATAAACAACTTTGGCTACAGAAAGAATTAGTAAAAAACAGTTACAACAAATGGGAGGGGGTATCCACTTACCTTACATGGAGAATGAAGTAGCATGTTGAGCACATTATAATAATATCACTATTAAAAATAACATCAACTTTTTTACAGAGAACCCCAGTAAGGAGCCTAGTACTAAGCAAATCTCATATTTAAATAGAAACATTAGTCAATTTGGGCTTCCCATGTAGGCAACAGAGCGAGAAAGACTTCTCTAGGGGACAAAGTTACTGCCTGCTTCAAATCATCACTCCTGAAGGACCATGGATTCCTCAAGTGTCAACAGCAGTTTCAAAGCAAAGTCAATAGATATTATTTCACAGCTGGGAAAACCAAAACACAGCAGGATGAAGGGAGATGCCTTTGTACCAAGTCCTTGTGTCTCAAACCAACATCCTCTGTTTTGGGTACCACTGCATCTGAAGGTGCAGATGTCTTCTGATAAATTCATCAGGTTGGCAGCAGTGAGTTCGAGCTCTCTCCCCACAAACATTAACTTTCAGAGTAATAACAGGTTTTGGATGTTCTTTGAAGGCTAACACAGAATTTCCCAACCAGGAAAGCTGTCAGTGTATTAGCACAACCTAATCTTGACCACATTTTACTCTGTCTAGTCACACCAGAGTAGATGAGCTATGGTTGGTGAAAAAAAAATAATATAGGTGGTCTTGATTCCCCCTTTCCCATACTATGGTTGAGTTCCTTTCTGAAAGCAAAAAAAGCAGCCCAGCACAGTGGAATTGTTGCACTACCAAAATTTAGGTGCCTATGAACTGCCTAGTCTCTACTCTACACTCAGTATCTAGATAACAAAGAGGGAGACTACTCCAGAAATATTTTCTAAAATGAACCACCAGAGAACATTACTTTTTGCAATGTTCATAGAAAGATCATTAGGAGACCAACTAAGTAACATAAGTAACTTAGCTGAGCACTTAGGGTTATGAGCTTCTATGAAGGAGAAGTATTTAAAGGAAAAGTCCTCTCGCATTCACAGAATTAATCTAAGCCACATGTAGAGGTTGCCTTATACTCCAACAGGATTCAAAACATTTCTAATGGCAAAAAAATATGTGTTTCTCTGGGAGAAAAATTCTACCATCTGAGATTCTTCTAATCAAACAGGCATATATACCAAAACTGAAAGGGTGTTTGAAAAGGCCAAAAAGGGGAAAAAACCCTAACCCAAAACGCAAGGATTGCAAAAAAACCCAAACCACAGAAACCTCCAAGAGAGAACTAATAGCCACAGCATCACCCAAATGCCAGTTGCATGTCATTTGAGCATTCCTATACAGGGACATGCAGGAAAGTGAACGCAAGTCAGCTAACTACAGGTGTGAAGTCAGTGCCCGTAAATTAAGGCACATGTGTATGTTCTCATTTAGGATTAAAATGCCTTTAGTGCTTAATCATCAAAGGAGGATTAAGCTACAGCAATGTAAGGCAACTTTATTCCTGAATGAGAGCATCCCCACAAGGACTAAATGTCTTTAGCTGCTACACACTGACCTCACACCTTTTCCAATTCAACTTCCCAGGGGCCCCTGCAAGCAAACGGCCCAGGAACACTTGGCTGCAAAGGGCCAAGCGAGGAGGAAGCTAAGTTCTCACTGATGTGGGGATCAGGGTTGGGCCCATGTTGAAGCTAGCCCAGGAACTTGTTTGCTTTGCACATTGCAAGCCTGGCTGTAAAAAGGAGCTTCTCAAATGGTTGTATGTGGCCCGGTGGCAATGTACACCCAACTGCGTACTCACGTAATCAGACTTGCTGGGCTTTGCATAATCCAAAGTGATTCTTTGGTGCACCATAGTGAAGCTGATGTGGACAATCTGGTTTTGCTTTCTGAACACTGCACTCCTCTGTTTCTCATGGTCTCATAAAGGATCCATAAAGATTTGACTTTGAGTCTTTCTTGTCTTGCTTTTTTTCATTTCATTCCCAAGTAATTGTGGAGAAGATGGCTAATCTTTAATGTAGTCTGGGTCTGGAGCAGCCTTGGGTAAGGGCAGTGAATGTTGATAAAAAACTGAAAAGTTTGCTGGGCAGAGGTGTAGACAAGATGACTGGAAAACACAACAGTGGACTGAATTTGATGACCCAGAAATTCCTTTCCATTCCCATGTCTTTAACCTTGCAAGAAAGATGCACACACTGAAAGCACATGGTTGTTTTCAATGCATGAAAAACATGAATGCTAAGGCCCACTCATTCAGTGATAAGAACAGTCTGCATTTCTCCATTTCCATGGCATGCACAGCCTAATCTTAACCCAAGCCACAACAGTGAGTGGCAGCCTGTAGCTTGGCCCAAAATCCAAGCATCTCTTCTCATTTCCCAGGTGGAGAAACTGAGGCTCACAGCAAGGAGAAAGGGCAGAACAAAGCTGACACAAAAATCTGCAACAGGGATGGGAGAAAATCCCATTTTGTTTCCCTTTCTGTGCCCACTGCCAAAATGCCTTGTCCCTAATGCAACGAATCACACAAATGAGTCTTTTGCCAGACTAAATTCTAGTTCCCTGGTGCAGATCTGCTCAAAAACCAGCGTGACGTGTCCCACCTTTGCTAAAGCAAATAAAGAAACTAACTGCAAGAAGGGAAGGATGGGTCTGAAGTGGGAGCCATAGCATAGCGAACAAGGGTAATGGCTTTAACCCAGACAGGAACTGAGATGCAGTTCCCCATCGTCAGGACATTCTCAGCCAGGAAGGTATGTGCCTCAGCCACCGTTTGCTGTGCACTGGCCAGGGCAGGAATGGGAGCTGCAGATCTCACTCCTGTCAGCTACGGTGCAAGGCAAACCAGGACCTCCCCCAGATCAAACAAGTGCTGATCCCTCCTTTAGCTGCAGAGCAACCACAGCCACGTCCTCCGGCTGCGCTCAGAAAGATTTCGGTTTCACCACACGTACCCAGCACTGCAGGAGAATGGCTGATAAACCCTTCTGCCCAGGCGAGCAATCCATCGAGCTTTGTCTGAGCTACCTTCGCAGCTGTGTCATGAGCAGAAGGGTTTTCTGTAAGAAAGGTGGCACTCTCGTCCTGGCTACCTCACATAGGTATCATTTTGCCTCCTTGAAAACGAAGTTTGCTGGCAGGGGAGGGTAAAAGCACTTTTCTCTAGCTGATGGTGGCATATGCATGAAGAAGCACAGCTGGGATTTGCAATCCATCCAGTGACGTGTTTGCTGGATAGGGAACCCAGCTCCAACCCTTAGTGCCCACTGGCAGCACCTGAATTACAGAAGGGTCATCTCCACTACCATGGCCAGTCAGCATAAAGAGGGAGAGTCCTTTAGTCTCCTCAATGTCTGCATGAATCCCAGGATATCACTTGCTTTCTCCTCAGCCTTAATGGAATGCAAGAGTCCTTCCTGACATGCTTAAATTTTGCTGAAACCCATCTCTGCTAGGTAGGACTTGAGCTCTTCTACTGTTTTCAGCACCCTACACTGGCACCAGCTAAGGAAGAGCACGGTTTTGCTCCAGAGATGACAGCCTGGCATCTTCTAGGACAATGTTCACCAGGGTAAATATCCGTCTTCACTTTTGTTCTCACCAGCTTGTGCTGATAAACAGGACATAATAGGCCACTAAGGAAAAAATACAATATGAAGCAGTTCCTGCCAAAAGGGGAGTACAAGCAACATGACTGTTAAGGAAATCAAGCAATAATACCCATTAAGTACAATCACATGGGGTTTTTTTTCCTTTACATCAGGCTACTGATGTACATATATGTCTTTGCATATGGTATGACAACAGTAGAAACAATGCTAAGAACGACAAATGACAGCACCCTGGGGTCACCCGTGGTGATGGCATCACTGAGGTTTGAACCTCAACCATTTCCATGTGTGGGAGGTCCCATTGCCACCTGGATCTAATAATTTACCCCATTTATGCAGAAAACCAGGAGGAAGAGCTGTAGACCCCCATGACACCATGGCCATCGTCACCAGGATCTCCTGCTGGTAGAGTGGGAAGTACAACATCCTGTGCTGTTAGTTCCAGGCAGAAACACCATGCTTTTGAGTCTCAGGTTTAATGAGAGGGGAAATTTGAGTCTGCAAACCCTTGCAGCTGAGAGCAAGCACCATATATAACCCACCTCCAGTTCTCCAGAGGTAGAAATGAGGTACAAATGGACTGTGCTGGTGCCAAGAATGTCCAAAACGACATCTAGTAAAAGCAATTGAAAAGATTGCAGAGACTTTCTGGAATGATCCATTAACATTTTAATGATGAAATGTAGGTGTGACTGGTCCGAACCGTCTCCTCTCACCTCCTTAGTGTGGCGGTGGCCATAACACCTGCGGACACGATACTTCATACAGCAACGTGCTCCTTCTGCCAAGAGACATGAAACTGTGTTGACTGAAATATGAAAATAACCACACCTTTAGTAGATCTGGGTTAAAATGGGGAAATTGCACCTTTCAGTCTTCTTTCATGGAGAATATTTGCAACTTGGGGAGGGAAGAACATGTGTGGAAGTTCACAGCTTCCTGTTGAGCTCCATTCCATCCGGAAGTCAGATACATCAGTTGTATGATGGCTGACATCCCCTAGCTGACCCAGGGGAATACTGGTGAGAGGAAGAAAGAAGAAAAGTTGAGGTCTCTGGGTCTTTCATTTAGTTAAAAACAAATTACTGGACTAAGTGTGATGGTAACTGGTTGAGAAACACCAGACTGGGATACAAAAGAAGTAGTCCCAAATGGTCTGAAGATCCACTGCAGTCATAAGAGTCTGTGGTTGAGATTTTCAGCCCTCATCCTGTGAGAAGGGCAAATGACAAAGATGACACAGATTTGGAGACTAGGCCCACTTCTGGGGATGTTGATTGACTGGGTGGGAATTGAAGAGACGTGATGCTTCGCCCGGGCTGGAGGGAATTAAAAGGGGG
>NW_010250702.1:6642-25666 GCF_000690775.1 Eurypyga helias | reverse complement strand
GGAGGGAAGAGGAGGAGAGCTCATATAAGCAAAGATCCCATTTGTTTCCTTTTGGTTTCCCTGCAATTAAGGCTCCTAATTGAAACCAGTTTTCCCCAAGATTTACTGTGGTGGTTGTTTTCTTTCTCTGCTGTTAAACGCAGGTGTTCCACGTAGCAGGAAGTTGGCACGAAGGGGTAAATTTCCAAAGCTCTCCCTGTACCATTCATAAATTAATGCCTGAAGAAATCGGTGTTGTGACGAGCCCAGCTGTGCAAAGGAGGTCGGCTGGGAGAGGAGGATAGGGAAGAGAGGAAGAAGGGGTGGGGAAAGGGTGTTTGTCACAGACGATGGATGTAAGCACTGTGGTGAAGGTGTGAGGAATGAAAGTCAAGTAGGATCAGCCTTGATCCGCTGAAGCATATAACAGTCTTGGCCCAATCCTGCCTTAGTGAAGTAAGGAGAAAACTTCCACTGGGTTTCCACGGGGATAGTCTTAAACCCCATCATTTTGTGTTGGGACCTGATCAGAGCTTAGCCAGATGAAGGAAGATCTCCAGGGAGCTGTTTACCAGCCTGGAAGTAGGCTGCAACTTTGTACATGCTGCTTTGCTGATGTCGAGTGAGTGAAACACGAACCAAAGCAATATTAAAATTGGAGTGTGCCTACAGAGCTGTGTGTGTGTGTGATGTTTTGCAGACAAATAAAATTCTAAAGGAAAAAATACACATATTTTACCCTAAATAAAATACCTTAATAGAGGCCTGCATTTGCCAAGGGAGAAGCTCCTGAAATACAGATTTTATGTGTGAACTTGACTGCCATTGCAGACTCTTTTCCTTCATCTTCTTCAGTATCTGAAATACAGTTTAATAGTGCCCAGGGATGGAGGAAACAGAGATATATTTCTGGACAGTGAACCTGGCAAACCCCTTATATAGCTACTTGGGGTTACACAGTGGATGAGAGAGAGCAGCCATTCCCAGCTCAGGAGAGGATGTGATCATGATTTTGCATGTTACCATGGGGTATAGTGATGCTGTGTCAATGTAACATCCACCTCCAATTTTGACCTTATTTACTCCTGGAGGAAAGCAGGAAAAAAACTTATCTCTTGAGCTTGTGAAGCAGCTTTAGAACAGGGACACAATGTGCAGGGAGATTTTTGCTATATTTTTCATATTTCTGGCTACACAGAAATCAGTCCTGAGGATGCAAAATGGCTGGTGATGCGAAAAAAAAGCTATTAATGCAAAAATCAGCTCCGTGTTCAGGTCTCCAACCTGCACTGCAGCTTGTATTTCCCTGTAGAGCCTTGGCCTGAAGGAAACATGAGTGTTGCAGATCAAGGTGACTCTGCTTCACATCCAGGGTCCAGCCTTCATCTCACAAGGATTGACAGCTGCCCATCTCAGCCATTAGATCCAAGCACCCCACCCTGAGGGACAGAGAAAAGCAACAAAGAAAAAAAATTAATATTTTGCTAGGAAATAGGTCAGTAAGCTTTGGTTTTTAACCGCAAGGGCAATCATTTTCCTATCGCATCACAGCTCTATGCCCTGCACCCACTCCAGCAGCTGCTCACCAGGCAGGGGCAGTCCTGATTACCCGTGCGAACCTGAGCAACGCACAGCCCCGTCTTGTTACGTACAAACTACCCCCTGCTTGATTAACCAGCGCCTTTCAGTTGCGCGCTCGGCGGCAGGTTAATGTGATAAAAACCTGTTTATATCACACTCAATTAAGCTGTGTACCAGTCAGGTGCTGTTTTCAGAGGAGCGCAGAGATGTCACGGGGTTAACCACCAACGGAAGCTGAAGCTTCAACAGCCTTTATTAGCTCGGCAAGTGCTCCTAACCACACTCTTCCTAGTTGCAGAAGAGGCATCTTCTTTCATGAGCCTCCTCTTGGGCTGCGGAGGTGATATTTACCAAATAAAAACTGTTGCTGCACCTGTGTAGTTCTCATGTGGCTTTCACTGCCTCCTGGGTTAACCCGTTCTTCTCAGAGGCTGTTTTAGGAAGCATCCTTGCCTTTCATTTGGGTTTGCAAGAGAGACGATAGGTGCAGAGCCTTCCCAGTGGCACCTCACCCCTCCTTTCTCAGCAAGGTGGTTGGTTGGCCAGGGCACGAGGGCTGCACGAGGCAGTGGGCAGGTGGGAGAGGGAATGGGAATGCCTGCAGATCTGGGCAGAATTTCTCAACTGCCTCAGCTTCAGTGTGGCAAGGCATACACATAAGAAAGGCCTTGGAGAAGTTAAAGTGTTTCTTGGGTGTTATCACCCCACATAGGTCTGTGCATCACTGGGGTCAACGCCAACCTCCCGTTAGGCATGTGTGAAGATGGAGAGGTGAGGGAGGTGCAGGGTTGTGTGGAGGGAGTGTCCTGGGAGTGTCTTCCAAATTCATAAAGACATTAAGTAAACAACTTTGTGAATCCACATAGGTTTCCTCAGGGGCAGCACCCACTCTTATCGGCATCCAGGTCCCTCACTGTTCCTTCCTGCTTTGGTGTTTCTTTGGAAGGAGAAGAGGCATGGAACAAGAGCCTATTGTCACCTACTGTGGACACTTCACTCAAGAATTTTGCTTTTTTCAAGCTTCATATTGTCTGCTTAAACAGGAGTGATGAAAAAACTCCATGTGAAATTCTGTAAGTGGTGCTGTGCTGCTGGTCACCAGAGAGATATCCCACAGACCAGGTCTCCCATATCCACGGTGTTGGGAAAATACCTTCAAGCAAACCTCTTCTGAGTGTAGGGTGCTGCCAGGTGATATACCCCAGCTGCAGTAAAGCCCTGCAGCCTCTCCTATTGTTGTGATTCCTCATATCCAAGGTTATTGCTTTATGCATACCAGACCAGCCCTACCAGCAGCACCTGGCAGGTGAGAATACACAGCACAGCAGGACAGAAGCTGCAGTGTTGGTCTCCAGAGGTGAGAGTGACAGACCTTTGCTGATAGCTTACCCGGGTCCAACGAGAAACTAGAGAATTTCAGAGAAGAAAAATACCCCAGGGGCTACTGAATACAAAGGCAGCCCCCCTGGTTCAAGGCAAATTGCTGACTCCTGGTAAGGTGTTTGGGGAATTATCACTACCCAGCTATTCTCAGCTTTTTGCCAAGGTAGTTGTTTGCCACTGTTAGCCATAACACACTGCTCTTCCCCTCAGTACCCATTCTTCTCAGCTACAGGAAGAGTGACATACTGTAAGTCTCATGTTCAACTTCCAAGGCCGCACATGTTGGACCTGAGTTCCTTTCTGTCCTTAAATTAACTCACATACAGCTCAATATTGTGTTACAATTCCAAACAGAAAGACTTTGTGATGACGGTAGTGATGTCAAACACTCAAAAGGAGGGAATCCATCTCTGAGATTACCTTAATAAAAATGTGAGGCTTTACCAAGGAGCAATTCTGTTTTCTCTTTTATTTGCTTTCTGATCCAGACCATTTAGGGAACTGTGTCATTAAAATTCACCACTCTGAGAGATGGAAATGGGATCTTTAAATAAAAGTATCTTTTTTTCAGGAATCAAAGAAGTTGGTGTTCTGGAAATGTCTCCTATGACATCCATGGGACTGAGTGATATGAGAGGTGCAGGATACTTGTATTGACAGAAATGAGCAACAGGGAGGAAAAAGGCAGCCTGGATGCTGCCCTAGGCTGATCTGATCCATTCCTCGAGGCCACCAAGGATAAACAAAGGCAGAAGTGTTTCTTGCAAGCAGTTCTCCCTTTCCCCATAGTGGGTCTGAAGTCATCACTGGATGAATGTTATAGTAAGAGAGGGCAGGACTCTTAAATCAATTTATAGTTCCTGTTTTCCTTCACCAGGTGACTAATTAGGCCCAGACGGGGCTAGTTACATTCCCCCAGGTGGGAAAGGTGCCACATAGGAAAACTTGTGGCAAAACCTTGTCCTCCCAAAGTACACTCAGCTGCCTTACCATGAGCAGCTCCTCTCTCTCCCCATCATGTCCTACCTTCTTCATCTTTCCACTTTGGCAATACCTGGACCATGAAAACTCATTCTCCATATTTCCCCAGCCCTCTGTTACTCCATAAACCCAAGCCTCAGTGTTCAGTGAAAGTCCTGTGAACATTAAATAAAAATTTTTAAAATGTTATTTAATCTTGTCATTCAGCATTGTGTCCTGTGGCCTAAAGATGTGGGACTTAAAGTTGCTTTTTATAACACGGACCTCAGAAAAAAAAGCACTACATCGCTTTGGGAAGCAAAGGGTGCTAACAAGTTATTGGAGAAAAAGACACATGGCTACATGCTATTCCCTGGAGCCCCTGAGGGTAGATGTTACCAAGCGAGGTGTGACAGTACTGCAGCACTCCAAGACTATAAACAGAACCTTAAGCAACTCATTTAAGACAAATCATTTTAGAAATGAAACGTTTACTTACTCATCGACATAAAACCTCCACTCTTTAATTGCCTATCTCATTCTGTGAAAGTGCATTGAAAATCTACCTACATTATAAATAGAACTGCTCAGTTAACAACTGCTTTGATGTCTAAAATGAAGTCCACATTGCTACTCCCCTTGTCTACCTGTCTGGTTTTTTGAGATTGGCTCTGTTTAGACCAGTGTTCTTGGGCTGGTAGTGAGATAGATGTAAATGAGCTGTGATGAAAGATTATTTTTCATTGTGAGGGAGTTTCTTACCATGTACACAAAATTAGAAAGGTTTTCTATCTCACGAACATCCCAAAGTAGAGTAAGGAAATTATAACGTCAGCAGAAAGGTCAAGTCCTCCCTCCTTCCCTATGAAAAACAAATCGGGTCTTTTAATCATTGTCCCCCTTTTCAAGTGCCACAGAACTTGAATATAGTCCTAATAATCTCCAAACTTTATACTGGAATGCCTAGTTTGGGTACTGTACGCACTTCACAGTAGTGATGGTTCAGGGTATGGACATCAGGGTAATGCAAGTCACTCATTGGTTTCTTGTCCTGACATATATAGGCACATATAGAAGGTGGTCTGAATCTGGCACCCAGAAACTCTGTCTGTTCTTCGCTGAACATCTCATCCCTTAAAAACTGAGACTCCTTTAACGAAATTCTGAATATGAGGCACCCAGATATTATGTGAAATACCTTATTGTGCCCTACTGAAAACCCAGCCTTGGGCTGGCAGGTGGGATGTGAGGGATACTGGCAAGAATTGGCTGTGCAAGTTAGCCCACCCACGTCTTGCATGATTTAGACAAGTACCATCCATCCCTCATGCTCATAATTCCTGACGTTTCTTCCAAATTTCAATGTGTGGGACCTGGAAAACTCCTATCGTGGAGGGAGTCTGAGTGCAGATAAACTCCTAGACCTGTTGCCAGTACACTGGAAGGCTAATTAAATGAATATGGCTTTCAGTAACTTCCAAGTTAAACAATTTGCCAAAGCATTCAAACTTGCTAAAAATTGGAAGTGTTTTGCGTCTATTGGCTCCATGCTCAGGCATCACAGGATGGTTAGTCCTACCAATAATTCATGTACCTGCATGTTTTAATGACAACTGAAATACCCTGGCATTTCTGGGCTAGCATGTGTGCTATGATCTATGAGCCTACACTCCCTCTACCTTCACTTTGAACTGAACTGCTTTATTAAGCAACCCCACTACCCACCACTATCTAACATGCCAAGACCTGTGAAGTTTTCTTGTACAGTGCTGCCTTTGAATCCCTTCCAAGACCCAACCAGTAGCACCAGTATTCAGACACTGTAGGATGATAGCCAGAGCCAATGAACTAAAACTTCCTTTGGGAATCTTGAAGAAACCCAAGGAGCTTGGGTTGTTGGTTTTTTGGGGTTTTTTTTTACAAAGCCAGTGAGAACCAATTGACACACACACTGTAATCATCAGGACAGAGTTAGAAATTAGCATATCTGCAATAAAAATCTCTTTACACCTACTTACTTCCCCAGGAGATAAAGTTACCTGTCCTAGAGGAGCAGAACAGGCCACTCTGTAAAGAGGAATATAGCAAAAAGGGGTTCTGCTGCCTTATCTGTACTGCACATGAAGCTGCTTCAGACGCCTATTTCTAAGGATTTTTTTTCTCATATTTACTCTTTCATTGTTATAAAGTGGGTAAGATATAGAGCCTTAGAT
Organism: Eurypyga helias; assembly: GCF_000690775.1. Taxonomy (NCBI): domain Eukaryota; kingdom Metazoa; phylum Chordata; class Aves; order Eurypygiformes; family Eurypygidae; genus Eurypyga; species Eurypyga helias. Next base: position 19,550 of record NW_010250702.1, on the reverse strand, counting down.
ACCCAGGGTCAGATTCATGAACGAACTCATGCATTTCAAGTGGCATTAGACATTCATGTAGGAATTTGGAATGAGCTCTAGTCCACAGATTAAGGTATATAAATTCAGGTGTTTACGTGTTGACTTGTAAAGTCCTACTGTGGTTGGTGGGGATCTAGAAATGTTGACAGCAGCCTTTAAACATTTAGTCAGCTCACCTTAAAGGAGACACTTTTATGTGGCCCACCAATCAGCTTCCTTGATAGAAATGACTATACTTTCTACGAGCTTCATCCAGTTGTCCACATACCAACACCTGGTACCTGGAGTGAAACCCTAGAGTATCCATAACATTTGCACCAGATGGTCAGGTATGTTTTGGGTTGTATGGAAGACCTGAAATCTTGTGAGCAGCATCAGGAGGTGATAACATGCCCTAGAGCACCTCAAAGGACACTCAGCGCATATCTATTGAAAGTGAACAGTGCAGAGGAGGCAAAACTCTGGCAACAGGGGACAGAAAGAGTCTCTATGGTTGAGTCATTTTGTGCCATTGGCCCTCAGGGCCATGGTCTATTTATTGTCATAGACATGTCCTTTGAGTTGTAACCTTTTGACTCTCAGGCTTCTGAGTCTACTGAAAGACTGGTTAATATACTGGTTACAAGCCCTGTTGTACTGTTAAAATTAAATAGTACAACTGAAACATAACAGAAGGAAAAGAAGGAAAAAAGAAAAACCACACAAACAAAAAAAAAAAAATCCCACCTGATGATCTACATGCCTATAAGTCTGATCTAGTGTCCTCTCATCTTGGGATGAAAGGGCAAGGACCGCTTTGCTGCTTATGACCACCAAACAAATATTTTTTATGCATTTGTTTGCACATATATTTTTATTTATACTACAGCGGTTCATAATGAACTAAAATGGTTCCTGGCCAAAGTATGTACAGTTTTTCAGCTTGGTCTCTGTTAATAGCTCCCAGAAATGTCTGGACAGAGACAGAGAAAGTTTGGAGCAACACCTACTCCTTGTATTTTGCTGGACCCTAGCAAACACAAAACAAGATGCAGAATTGGCAAGAGTCAGCAAAGGAAGATCTCCAGCTGTGTTTTAACATCTACTGAAGTTGCCATGGGATCTCTCCTCTCCAGCTCCTGTTTCTTTTTTCCTGTTGATTTTCCTAGAGAAAGCCAAGGATGTGCACCATGTCATGCCCTGGATCCCAGGTTTCAACATTAGGGACTACTGCTCCCTCTGATCCCCATGTCCAGATTTCTTTACTGTGCAATTAAACATCTATGTGCACATGGATTTCCATGCCCATCCGATTCTCCCCCTGATTTGGGATCATAATGTGGCCATGGCATGCATCTAGCCCCAAGATGCCTGGAATTTTTCTTGGGTACAGTAGTTTAAGTTCATATCTATATAATCAGACAGAAAAAAATCCCAGGTACAAGATTTCACTTAACACACACTTCCAGCCAACACCCCCAAGCCACTGCAGTCTAATTCCCTTCATGTCCCACACTGGTACACTTATACCAGCAGATCTGCTCTAGTGGGTGTGAGGGAGGCAGGGAACAGGCAAAGGGTTTTATTACTTTAACTATTCCAAGGTAATTAAGCAGGGCAACTTTTGGGTGTAACCAAGGACTAAGCCCCCTTTTATTGCTCTGACAGAGTAAAGAGGCTATAAAAGACATTTAAATTACCATTACCCTCAACAGTGTAATTCGGAGTCAGTCCAAAAGAAATTCTATTCATTTCAGGCTCACTGACTTCAGTGAAGCTGAGACTGAGCCCTCAATTTCACAGCCTTGGAGAATATCACCCTATCAAAACAAGACTCTTTAGCAAGTCATTACTGCAGCCTTTGAAGCAAAACACAGAGAGGGGACACTGACACATGTCAGGAGGTGGCTGCAATACTGGCAATGAACATTGCTTGTGTCTGCAGGGAGCAGAGACATCTGAGTACCCCCACTTGTACAGGGAGGTGGTCTCCTTTTACCTGTCCTAAGCACTGGCATCTTCTTGGGCTGTTGTTTTTGATACACCCTTATAAGCTGTGCCTTTCTCCTCAGCTCAGACCTTCGAGTGGGGTTTGCAGATGCTCAGCGTCGGCTGGCTCATCTGTTAGGCTGCAAGTTTGCTTACAGAGTCTAGTCCCTGCAGTTACTTGAGCAAGGATAGACTGTATCATAGAATCTTCAGCATTTCCTTTATCTGTTATTTAAAATGGTAAGGCTTACCAGGGAGATGAATACAGGAACAGAGGAGTTGAAAGCTTTTATATCAGTCCTGTGCAAACAAAGTTAATGTGTCTTCCTTGTGCACAAAGATTAACTGTGATTAAGTGCTCCAATATGAAAAACGAAGACAGAAAAATAGAAAAGTGTTGCAGTGCTTAGCCATCCTTCTTAAAATAACTACCATTGTGTTAGGCTTAAAAGGCATTTGCTAAAGATTTTGTGAAGAATTAAGCTTATTTGTTATTCTTTTAAGATAGAAACAAGAGTAAAGGAAAAGCTGTTAGTCAACATTGTCTTAGAAGATAAAGGTTTCTAGATAAGAGCATATATGGGTCAATAGAAGCTTCAGTAAATATCTCTCTTGATTGACAGGTCTCTTGAGATTTTTTTAGCTGGTTTAATGTCACCTTCTTTCTTTTTCTTTTTCTTTTTTCAAACACTCTTGCAGCAGTATTAGCTGATGGGGGTAAGCAAGTTATGTCACATTTACATTTGACCAATGGTGACACCAGGAAAACAGTGAGAAGCAACCTAAGGGATTGTGTTTGCTCCATGTCAGTCTAATTCAGGCATCTTATCAAGAGGTTTAATTAAATGAATGAGATAGAGTCAGTCCAGACACTTACTTCAGATTATGAATGTCTCCAGCAGGGGAGATTTTTCTCTGATTTAACTAAACCTATTTAAAATCAGCCCTCAGGCCATGGGTAGAAAAGAGCTGGATATTGCAAACCCTGGGCCTTACACTCACTCAGGGGACTGAGCATTGGTGTTTTAAGCTGTTTGTCTGCAAGGCGTAGCTGTCAGGTGTTAAAAGTTGCAAGTCTACCTAGAAGTCCTAAGGCAAAATATAGAATTCAAAGATCTTTTAATTTGCTTTCTGTGGCTAGGGTTATTTTTTTCCAGTTTCCACACAGCCACAAAGATTAAAAACAATTTACACAGAAGAGGAAAAAGAAAAGAAGAAAAAAAAAAAAAGAGGAGATTCTCAGATGATAAGCTCATTCCAGCATCTGAATATTTATAAGGGATTCAAAACAAAATAGGCTGAGCCAAGGTGTAGATGTGTCTGTCCCCCTGAAAATAACACCTCACTCAGTGAAGATGCTCTTTGAATTCAGTGTGGCTATCTGAGAAGTCAAGTGTCGTTCCAAGCCATGATGCACACCCGCCCCAAAATGCATCACGCTGTGTGAGGAATAAGATGAGACCACTGTACAACATCCCTTGAATCTAAGTCTTAAATGATAGCCACTCTCAAAAGAGATTCCTGAGCTGAACAGTGAAAAAATAAATAGGTGTTCTTTGCATGAGGATGTCAGATTTTGGAGCATTTGAAGGTTTCTGCACCACTGCAAGAAGTAGGAGAGAGCATGCAGACAGACAGGAGGGCAGGGAGGCATGGAAGTTTGCCTGCAGTGGGAAAGTTCAGCCTGTTTAACTTCACTGAGTGACCAATAAAAATCTTTTTTCCTTATGGACAGATCAAGACAGGAGTGAACATCTTCCGAATTCTATTGGGCAACCTACCCCACCAAACTAAGGCTTTTAAAAAGAACCCTGTTTCAGAGCGCCTATACCAGGGATTCGCAATAGCTTTTAGCCATGTCCCTAGGGCATGTTGGACACAGCAGAGCCTGATGTGTTAGCAGAAGAGATGCCCACACGTCTGGACATTGCCTCTGGCTCCAGCCACGCCTTGGAGCTGGCTCCCGGCCCGGCTCCCAGCAGGCACTTTGCTGTGCCTCTGGCCTGGCCAAGACTCCCATGGTTTGTCACCTTTCAGCAAACAGAGAAAGGAGTCAGTTCTCTCCTTGGTTAAGGTAACTTACTCTGCAGAGGTTAAGTGCTGCCTTTGGCTCCCAACATCTCACTCTGATGGTGATTATGTGATGGTTGAGAAATTCTGAAAACCACCATAAGAACCACCAGGATGAAGTCCTGGGCCCTTAAGGCAGCAAGGGACCCCAGAAACCTGACATCCACAGAAAACAAAAGGATGGATGAGTTTACGAGCTGGATGGATGCTTCCAATGCCTCATTCGGGACAAGCAGAGCAGTGTGAATCTCCTAGAAACATTGTCCATCCCACTTCCCCACCTAGTGTCCCCCAGGTCCTCTTTCTGGGGCCATCATAACCCTGACCCTTGAGTGGGGACAGAACTACAGCAGAAAGCTGCCCTGGGAGAAGGACTGCCTGGGCAGCAGAGACAGAAAGGAGATTCCTCCTGGGAAAACAGGAACAAACCCAATGACTGATAAAAGCCTTTGAAATACACTGTTCACTGAGGACAAACCTGGGGAGAGAAGGTGTTCAATGAGACAGACACCACTTCCAGAAAAATTTTAACGTGTTTCAACTCATGCAATTTTCAATGGGAATTAGTGCCAAGCCTATGGAAGAAATTCATGTATTAGCCTTCCCCACATACCCCACTGCTGGTGCTGGCTACAGCCGGCTCATATGATTTGAAGCTTGATTTATCCTCAGTGCAAAGTCCTGTTTAAAATTCAGTAGCGCATTTATTTATTTTCAGACACAACTTATTTCTCTAGCCTAAAGACTGCCTGAGAGGCAACAGATAGTTCTGCCTTGAAATGTGATATGGCAAAAGCCTGGGTGATTTTGGCGTGTCTCAATATTGTGATGACAGTGAGGGAATAAAAATGCTCCTCCTGCAAGCTGCAGGGATACTGTGTGGATTATCACATGCATTTCCAGGCCCCTCACATCCATGTTGAGTGGAAGGAGTGCAGAGAAGGGCAGCATCAGTTTTTAGGACTGTCAAAAGCCTCAAAACCCAAGAGCAGCTCAGTGAAGAAATTACTAACTTGTGAGCCAGCCCCACCCAATCTGCAAATGCCTGTGAACGCTGCAGACAAGGGTGAATTGGCATAGGGTAGGAGAAGGAATGAGTAGAGGTGAAGTGTGAGGTGCTATCTTGAAGATCGTAATCCAGGTCTAGTCCCTCTTAGAGAAGACAATGGAGATAATCTACCCAAGCATGCTCATTGTCTGGTATGAGAGACCAAGACAGAGGGAACTAAAAAAGGAAAGTAACAAAAGACCAATGTAAAATTATTCTGGGCCAAAACTTGGTAGATGAAAGTTTCTCCCATGCATCTACCCAGGGTTTTCATTGTGAGACACTATGTAGACCCAGACAAGGCCTGGCTAACACGCAGAGCTGAACAAAACACCAGTAAACCCAAGGTCTCCATCTCTGAACTCCCACTCCCCTTCCTCCTCTGCCATTAATCGCAAGCGCCTGGTTTTAAAGTATGCCATTAGAAAATCCCCTTTTAAGTTGTGGTTTTTATCTCCTCCTCCATGGTTTTTCTTTTTAATTCTGCATGTTGCCACCACTTGTTGAGGGGACCTGGTTGTTTTCTCCTACCTGTTGTTTGTTTTCCCTTTACTTTCTGCATGAGGAAGGATGGCAGAGGGTGGAAGCACGAATGCTCATCATCAACAGATACAGGGCAGGTGGAGGTCAGCCCAGCATCAGACTTGGTGCCTGGTATGGAGCTGCATGGGCAAGAACCAGCATAAAACCAGGATGGTGAGGGGAAAGAGAACTACGTATTTTTTGTTTGGGTTTGGTTTCCTTTGGTCAGTCTCCATACCCAAAAAAGTTAATTCATGGGGGTTTTCAAACTACTGGAGACCCAAAATGCTGAGGCATATTTAGGAGATGTAAGTTTGTATATGTGACATAGATGTCATTAAGGAAAATAATATCCCTGGGCAGGAAAGGTTAGAGGGGATGGGGAAGAGGGAGGAGGTGGAAGAGGAGGAAAACTGCTAAGCTAAGGAAGGATGAGGTAATGGTAACATAATTTCCTAAACTGGCTACTAATTAACCACAACTCTGGAGCTCAGTACTGTGAACTGACTCTATCATAGCACAAAAATCTGTCACCTGAAAAAAAAGCAGCAGCATATTTTTCAGGACAGTGCTAGCCAAAGAAACTAAGTGCATTTTATAGCTTTTTTTTCTGTTTTTACTTTTTTTCTCCCTTGTACTCGTAGGTAACTTGCCAAAATTTCTTGTACACAGAGGACACATGGCACAGGCATTTTTTGGTGTGAAGTAGAACATGAGAGGACACAATTTAAGAATAGAGGAAATTCCCTTTTGGTGCTGCTCTGGCAAAGCACAGAGATGAACAGTGCCCAAATCAGCCTATAGAGCAGTTTCAAAGTGTTGCTTACGCGTATGGGTAAGGGGGAGGGAAGCCAAACACTAGCACATTCCCCTGCCTGGGTCACCCTTCTCTGTGTGCCTCAAAGAGTCACCTGTGATAGCCAGGTACACTGGCATCAGCCTGAAAGGGTTCAGGAGGAATTACAGCACACTGAATGGTTTGTGCTGCAGCTCCTATAATCCTGGCCCCTTTCTTCCATGCCAGCAAGTTGTCTGCATAAAATACTTCAATGGGAATAGCTGTGTAACAGGCATGGCAGGAAAGTGTTAACTCCTTGTTTGGTTAGCAGTCATTGCCCACAGCCTGTTTTCTTCAGTGGAAGAAGAGATCCAGTCTTCATTCTGTCCCCCACATAAATTCCACATGCAAAAGAGCATAGAATCATAGAATGGTTTGGGTTGGAAGGGACTTTAAAGACCATCTAGTTCCAACCCCCCTGCCATGGGTAGGGACACTTTCCACTAGACCAGGTTGCTCAAAGCCTCATCCAGCCTGGCCTTGAAGATGGCCAAGGATGGGGCATCCACAGCTTCTCTGGGCAGCCTGTTCCAGTGCCTCCCTACCCTCTCAAGGAAGAACCTCTTCTTGATATCCAATCTAAATCCGTCCTCTTTCAGTTTAAAGCCACTCCTTCTTGTCCTGTCACTACAGGCCCTTGTAAAAAGTCTCCTCCCAGCTTCCCTGTAACCCCCTTCAGGTACTAGAAGGCTGCAATGAGGCCTCCTCGGAGCCTTCTCATCTCCAGGCTGAACAAGCCCAACTCTCTCAGCCTTTCATCATAGGAGAGGTGTTCCAGCCCCCTGATCATCTTCATGGCCTCCTCTGGACCGGTTCCAACTGGTCCATATCTTTCTTATGTTGAGGGCTCCACAGCTGGTTGCAGCACTCCAGGTGGGGTCTCACAAGAGCAGAGCAGAGAGGCAGAATCCCCACCTGCTGGCCACACTTCTCTGGATACAGCCCAGGATACGGTTGGCTTTCTGGGCTGCCAGCGCACACTGCCGGCTCATGTTCAGCTTTTCATGCACCAGTACCCCAAGTCCTTCTCCTCAGCACTGATCTCTATCCACTCTCCACCCAGTTTGTACTTGTGTTTGGGATTGCCCCAACCCAGGTGCAGGACCTTGCGCTTGGCCTTGTTGAACTCCATGAGGTTGGCAGTGTCCCATCTCTCCAGCTTGTCAAGGTCCCTCTGGACGACATCCCTTTCTTTCCAGTGTGTTAATGCACCACACAGCTTGGTGTTATCAGCAAACTTGCTGAGGGTGCACTCAATGCCATCATCCATGTCACTAACGAAGATGTTAAACAGTATCAGTCCCAACTGATATTGTTAGAATGCAGCTGAGGAATGCCACTTGTTACTGGTCTCCACGCGGACATCGAGCCGTTTACCATCACTCTCTGAGTGCGACCATCCAGACAGCTCTTTTTCCATTGAGTGGTCCATCCGTCAAATCCATGTGTCTCCAGTTTCACGACATTTTTTTTGAAGGCTTTGCACAAGTCCAGGTAGATGACATCAGTTGCCTGTCTTCTATCCACGAAGGTCATGACCCCATCATAGAAGGCCACCATATTGGTCAGGCATGATCTACCTTGGTGAAGCTATTTTGGCTGTCACCAATCACCTCATTCTCCATGTGCTTTAGCATGTTTTCCAGGAGGATCTGCTCCATAATCTTGCCAGGCACAGAGGTAAGACTGACTGGTCTGTAGTTTCACGAGTCCCCTTTTTTCCCTTTTTAAAGATGGGGGTTATGTTTCCCCTTTTCCAGTCAGTGGGAACTTCACCAGACTACCATGACTTTTCAAATATGATGGATAGAGATTTCACAACCCCATCTGCCCGTTCTTTCAGGACCCGTGAATGTATCTCATCAGGTCCCATGGACTTGTGCACTTTCAGGTTCCTCAGGCATTCCCAAACCTGATCTTCACTGACCATGGATAACTCTCCATGCTCCCAGTCCCTGTCTTTGTCTTCCATGACTCTGGGGGTACGGCTCGTGCCCTTGCCAGCGAAGACCGAGGCAAAAAAAGAATTGAGAACCTTGTTCTTCTCCATATCCTGGGAAGCCAGCTCTCCCATTTCCTTCTGCAGAGGGCGCACATTTTCCCTGACTTTCTTCTTATCCCCTATGTACCTATAGAAGCCCTTCTTGTTGGCCTTGATGTCCCTGGCCAGGTTCAATTCTGTCAGGTCTTTGGCTTTCCTAACCTGACCTCTGACCTCGCAGACAACTTCCCTGTAATTTTCCCAGGCTACCTGTCCCTGCTTCCACCCACAGTAGACTGCATTTTTTGCCTCACTTTGTCCAGGAGCTGCTTGTTCATCCACACAGGCCTCCAGCCGCTTTTACCCAACTTCCTCTTTGTTGGGATGCATCACTCCTGAGCCTGGAGGAGAAGGTCCTTGAATACTTGCCATCTTTCTTGGGCTCCTCTTCCCTCCAGGGTTTCTTCCCAAGGAACCTTCCCAATCAGTTCCCTGTAGAGGCCAAAGCCTACTCTCCTAAGTCCAGAGTAGCGAGCTTGCTGCACACCCCTCTTGCCTCCGTAAGGATTCCAAACTCCACCGTTTCATGGTCACTGCAGCCAAGGCTGCTCTTGAGCTTCACATCCCCCACCAGCCCCTCCTTGTTGGTGAGAACAAGGTCCAACATGGCTCCCCTCCTCGTCAACTCCTTTATCACTTGGAGAAGGAAGTTGTCATCAGCGCATTCCAGGAATCTCCCGGCTTGCTTGTGCCCTGCTGTGTTGTCCCTCCAACAGATATCAGGGTGGTTGAAGTCCCCCATGAGGACCAGGGTTTGTGAACATGAGGCTGTTGGTATCTGCTTGTAGAGAGCCTCATCCTCTCGCTCATCCTGGCCAGGTGGCCTGTAGCAAACCCCTACTACCGTACTCCCTCTTCCTACTCTCCCTTTAATCCTGACCCATAAGCTCCCGATCAACTGCTTATCCACCCCTAGGTAGAGTTCCACACATTTCAGCTGACATAGAGAGCAAACCCCCCTCCACATCTCCCCTGCTTGTCCTTCCTAAAGGTACTGTATCCTTCCATTCTGACACTCCAGTCACAGGAGCTGTCCCACCAGGTGTCCACGATGCAAATGAGGTCATAGCCCCTTACCCGTGTGCACACCTTCAGCTCCTCTTGCTTATTTCCCATGCTCCGTGTGTTCACATAGAGGCATTTAAGGTGGGCCCCTGATGAAGTCGGCTTGCAGACTGGAACATCTAGAATTCCCCTGTTTTGCCTGCCAGGTGTTTTTCTGGTGAGCAGTGATTCTTCTCCAGGCTCTGAGCAGTGATCGTTCTCCAGGTCTGCAATAAAAGAAATCTGAATTCTCAGACATAATAAGATGCAGTGCAGCCAGCTGCAATGCAAAGCAATGCTGCAGTACAGAGCAGCCAGTAGCTCAGTAAGTCAAAGGGCAACAAAGAAAAGTTGAAGTGTTAATATTTTTTTACAAATTTGTATGATGCTGTAGATATTAACTTAAAAAAGACGATGTGTGTGTTGGGGGATGACAGGAGAGGAGGGGACATCTCCCAGGGCAGGTCGAAAGGGAAAATAAGTCTGCCAAAAGTTTCTCTTTCAATTCTGGACCCTATATATTGATAGTATAGTATTGGTTGCTTCTGACAACAGAGTTGTTGAGCCATGGGAGAAGTTGAAATGTTGAACCAGGGAGATGACAATAGCAGCATCTCCAGGAGACAGAGAGACAAGCTGCTTCGGAAGCTATAGAGAAACAAGCCAATATCCTAGTCAGAAGCCAAGGAAAGCATTATTGTTTTGGGAGTGGGGAAATGTCAGACCTTAGTGCTTTGGATACAGAGGGAAAGAAGGCCCAGTGTCAGTGCAGAGGGCTGAGCCAATTTCTTCCTCCCATTATCTCATCAAACACTGGCCTTGTCCCCATGCTTGATCTTCTCACCATCTCTTTCTCCTCACAGCACTGCTGAGGAGAAAAGCCACACAGCTAGGCTGCGAGCACAAGAGCTTTGGCCATAACGGAAAGGAGATGGAGGCTAATGAGGACTTAAACCTCCTTCTTCCCCTTGTAAACCTGCACCTGTGCATCCCAGCTGTGCTTGCAGCCAGGGTTTTGACTGGGACCTTTCTCTTACATGAGTGAAAGAGCTCGCCTGGATAGCATATTTGGGAATGCACAGATGAAATCAGCCTTATATAGGGGGAAGTCACCTGGCATTAGTGCACTTGAATGCAAGCTAATAAACCCTGCCAATCTTCACAGCTAAGATATTTCCTCCCCATCACTCAGCACCAGCTCAGAGGTGCACAGGAGAGGACACACTGCTGCTGGCTCCAGCTCAATTTCCACTTTCCTAATGCTACATCCTCCCATCTGAGAGGTAAGCCATCACGTGCAGTGCCTCTCAGCATCCATTTCAAACTGCTGCTTGTGCCACGCTCTTCTTATGTTTAAAATGAGCAGGATGAGAGATCACAGCTCACGAGGGGATTGTCAAAGCACAGGGTTCAAGATGGAGCATGCAACAGACTTACTGAATCAAGAAAAAACAGGCTTCGTTGCTCTTTTTCACTTTCTACTTCAGTAAGTAGTGGAAAGAAAAGTGTTTCCATCCAGCAGGCCTCATGAGTGTCCTCTGTGACCTTTAGCATCGCCATCATGTCGGTCTGTAGGCAGTCAGATCCTCACCTGGTGTAAATAGTCACAGCTCTCCTGTCCTGATAAAATGACCTTTTCTTCTACCACAGCTTCTGCCTCCATACTCCACCTTGTCAGACTTCCACCACCAATGCATTCTGTAGCTGATTGCTGCCTGACCCTTTCTCAGTCATGTTTGTAGTGCTCTTATTTATTCCTAGAACTGATTTAGTGGTTTGGTGTTCGGATTTGGGGCTTTTTTTAAGACATTTATTGGAGTGTTTCTGCTTTTGTTCTTGCATTTCTTAAATAAGAAATGCAAAGTGAAAAAAATGGTCACAAACAGAAGCTTCAGGCACATCCCTATGTCACAGGAGAGCAGAGGAGGACTAGTTTACAGTTCAACCAAGGGTTTCTCACTGAAAACAAGGGTGAGATTCCTGTCTGGGAAATATGAACTGTTTTGTATCATCAGCTTTGGGGTGTTCATGTGCAGAATGGCTCCTACTAAGTCTCATACACCACTTTATTATTTTTTATAGGTTTATTAAGTTGGTGATTAGGGCATTATCCTGGGGTATGAGAAACCTGGGCTCAAACCCGTGTTCAGTGGGTGACATATGTTCTCCTGACATAGGCAGACAACCCTGAAATCTTCTAGAAAAAAGCCTGATGCATCTGTCTCCTCCTAAAAGGCAGAGAAGCATTTGGGTCCTTTCGAGGATCTGGATTCATTTTCAGAAGCGGTTTAGGTATTTAGGAACTACCGGTGTTAAACAGCTCAGATGAAAAATGCTTTCATTTTAATGTGTCTTTTCAAAAAGGAAGATCAAAATGATGTGTCCTGAAAGTTTTTCTTTTAGGTTTTGAAATAGGAAATTCAACCAAACCAGCTTGTTTGGTGTTTTTTGCAAGTTTTTGGTTTTGGGTTTTTTTTTTTTCTCAAGACATCTCAGTTTGAATTAATAAGTATTTTCCAAAGAAACTTCAATTCATAAATTTCTCACTGACTCTTATTCAGAGCTGAAAATTCCACAAGGGTGTATGAAGTTCTCACTAGAGAAGTCATGAGGAAAAAAAAAAAGGTAGTCTTACTCAAGGAGGATGCTGACTCTGGCTCCTTTGACATCAGACAGTCCTGGCAAGAGACAGGATAGGTCATTTTTGAAGAAATTTTCCTTTAGTGATTAAGGACCATTATACCGCAAGAGTACAGCACTTAAGAAAAAGCTGTGATTCCTTGAAAAATGTAACTTCTACTGATAACAGTGGGGAAACCAAGAAGATTCAGAATTTGATGAGTTTTGTACCAAGAAGAGGTTCAAATAAGCCTAGCAGGTTGACGGACATTCCAACTCTTCATTCGCCAGCAGACCAATAAATTTGCCATCAGGGCCAAATTCGGTCAGAAAAGCCAGCTTTTGGAGTGAAAGCCTGAAAAAAAGTCTTTGCCGCTAAAATTCAGCAAAAAAAATAAAGCAGAGATTTCTCATTCCCTCTTGAGCTTGTGAAAGTATTAGAATGCCACTGATGCTGCTAAAAGCCACGTGCACCTCCCCTGTTGCCCCTTAAACAGCAGGAGGCTGCCACCGGGCCACCCAGCACTTAAGTCACACCTCATTCACAGGATCTCCTTTCAGCACAACTGTCCTCACTCTTGCTCTTTCACACCCACTGCTGAGCAGACCCGCAGCTCCCGTGACATTTACCGTGTGGCCTCATTCACATGCTTCACATCAGGATACTACATCATTCCCAGAACCAGTAAAAGATCCTGGCTTTGCAGAATGATTAAATCACTTGCCACTGAGAGCTG
>NW_010250702.1:0-6611 GCF_000690775.1 Eurypyga helias | reverse complement strand
GAGAAGAGGAAAGAAAATGTTTCATACAGCATCTTGCTTCATTTGCGGCAGGTAGAGAAGATGAATGAGGCTGTCCAGCACTCATACCATTTTTTCTCCCTTTTTTCATCCTTCTGACTTCAGTAAGACCTACTCAAACACAGCACAACCCTCTTTATACAGGAGGACCTAAAATCATAGCTTTTCTTGGTCACAAACTGTATATTAGCACTGCCCAGCTCAGTCAGGGCTTGCATTTTAATTAGAATTTCTAATGGCAAAATAATATGAGAATAATCCCAGTAAATACTTTGCCTCTGGCATCCAGAGATAATACTGACATTTCAGATGTTCCCTAGTCTGTATCCATTTCTTGTTATTATTTGTCCTACAGCATCAACTACAGGTCCTTAAACCTGATAGACAATATCCTCATAAATAAGCATGATAAGAGAAGTTTGTTTCTCCAGAGAGGCCATGGTCACAGGTATGTATCCCACTGCCTAGATTTAAGGAAGCTAATGGGCAGGGAATGAGCCAGTGAAGGAATGTCTGGAGGAGCTTTTCTCCCTGAAAACTTTGCAAGGAGCCCAGAACCCCAACTTCGGGATCGCTGGGCATGGCAGGGGGGTCCTGCTCTCCAAGGAAAGACCACTCTATTCAACACTGTTATACAGCCTGGACACAAAACCTCTTATCTTCTCAGGTTTTTGGAACAGGACCTACCTTTGAGCTGGTTTTGGACAACCGGCCATGAATTTGGACCATAAGAGACACACTGAAAGCACTAGTAACAACCAGTCATCCTCTGCTGGTATATTTAAAATACATTGAGATTTCTCCTTGAGGCTGATGTATGTAAGTACTACTTTTAAGGCATTTCAGCCTTTTGAACGCAAAGGCATTCATGACTTCCAGTGGAGTGCATTATTGGTGGAAGTCAAACCTGCACTGCGGCCAGTTGTCAATATGTAACTGCATGAGACATCAAAGCAGGAAAAAACTCATATAAGGATTTAAAGCATCTGTCAATGTTATCAGAGCCATTTTCTTACACACACAAAACTATTGCAGTTTTGTTTTCTGATATGATAGCACTGGAAACAAGATCTGAGTTTCCAGCTGGAAAAAAAATAAAAAAAAAAAAAAGGAGGAAAAAGCCAAAAAGACATTGCATGCACACACACTTTAAGCAGCTGCAAAAAAAAAAAATTGCTTTGCTTCTCTGGCTTAGGCCAATCCCCCCTGCCAGTAAACTAGGCAGGACTGTGGTTTAACAGTTCTGCAGATGCTGTGAGGTAAAGAGAAAGAGCAAGCGGCTCCTACAGTGTTCGCCTCTCTCTCTTTTTCTCTGATCTGTTAACTGGAGCCTTCAGTGGAAGGACGGAGAAGTACGGAAATGAAGATGATTCATTAGTACCTGTGCATGTAGATTGTAGCAAACGAAGGAGAGGGAGTCTAAAATAAAGTTACATGAAGTGAGAGTGAAAACCAATCCGAGTGTGGTGGTCTGTTTAAAAGCACTTTGCTATGCAGTTTGGGCTCATGGGTATCAGAGGGGTCAACCAGTATTTCCTAGCTCCCTGGCAGTGCTGAGTTATGCTCCTTCAGTGTAATTTCTGATGGATTTCTCCATCAAAATCACAGGTTTCTGAAAACCTACTGAGTGTTGGCTGACTGTTAGCTAAGCACACTACTTTCTTTGAAGGTGCCAAACTGCACTAAAAGTAGTTAAAGACACAGGAAATGTTTCCTTTTTCCATTTAGGCAATTGTTGTCCTTGCCCCAGGGACGTTATATGAGCACGTGTGTGCGGGACCCAGACCCATACCATAGGAGAAAAGTTAATAGCCCTGGAGCTGGTGAAGCATCCTGCCTCCCATTGCAGCCAGGCACTCCCTGTAATCTGTCAGCTGTCCGCTGCCTGCTGTGGAGCAGCATCATTAGGTACATGAAAGGGGAAAACAAACATGCAAAAAACCCAAGAAAACAAAGCAAATAGGATTCATGGTCTAGTGGTTAAAAGGCAAACAGTGGAGAATGAGGAGAGCTGGCTTCTCTGGCAGGCTGTGGCACTGTAACACTCATTAGCATCGCCTTGCTGTGCCTCAGTTTACCCACCTTTAAAAAGAGCATGATTACTCCTCCCAGTACAATAGGAGGGCTCCAAAGCACACACGGCCTAATCAATGTTACAGGTTATTCCAGCTTTGGCAACCTGGGAAAAATCGAAGCTGATTTATAGAGTCAAGTCTTTGCTGGCATTGACAAACTGGTAGACACAGTCCTGTCAAGTATCATATTTTGAACATAAGATTTATACCATTCATTCCTGTCATATTTTTTTTTACATGCAATGGCAGACATGCATTGCATACACTGATATTCTTTCTGCCTGCAAGTCAGTATGCCAAAATTAATAAAGCCAGGGAGTTTCAGTCCCAGAGAATCAGAGAATGGTTTGTGTTGGAAGGGAGCTTAAGACCAAAGGAGAGCATCCCATGGGTCTGCGGCCAGTGAGACCCCAATGCAGAGGTCAGCTGGGAGGTGTGTTCTCAGCTGCAGCTTCCCAGTATGGCTCTTCCCTGTTTTTGTCCCCTGTGTCACTAAAGCTGACACGATGCCACTTCACACATTGAAGATACCATCACACTGCGGTAACAGCAATATACACGAATGAAGACACCCTTGAAATGGCAGAAGAGGGTATGCCATCTCTGGCACATCTCTGTTGGTTAAACTTGTGTTTTTAGTTGTGTTGTTTTTGCTCACACCCTGTAACCAAGAGATCTGAGCCAGCAATATTTGTCAAAAATCTAACCCTAAGCATGGCATCGTCACAAGTTAGCTTACCAACAGGCCTGCAGCAGTCACACATCACCCTCTTCTTACCTGTGACAAGCCCAGCACCACCAGCAAACAGTCAATTTCTCCTTCAAACATATTTTGAATTATAGGCCTAAACCTATTTACACCTCTGAAACTTTGGCCCTTCTGGAGCATTTTAATAAGGGATCTAAGGGATTCATTTGGGATCTATAAACTCAAAATGAATAGGCTTATTTACAGAGATTTCCCCTTTGGTGTGTTCTTAAGGTCTGGCCAAGACATTTCTCTCCTGACTATCGCTACAGGCTGCCCAGGGAAGTGGTTGAGTCACCATGCCGGAGGTATTTAAAAGTCATGTAGATTTGGTGCTTCACGATATGTTTTAGCAGTGGACTTGGCAGTGTTAGGTTAATGGTTGGACTTAATGATCTTGAGAGTCTTTTCCAACCTAAATAATTCTATGATTCTGAACTGACAATTGCAGACTTGCATAGATTTTATTAGAAGAGGCATGCACCTTCTGTGGAAAACAGGATATTTTTGTCAGGAATATGAAAACCTTCAAATTACCCCCACAAACTCTGAAAGCATTCCATCTGAAACCCAAAATGCAGTTTTCAGTCTCTTTTTTCCATTTTTTAACAGCAGAAACTCATTTTCCATAAAAGACATGGCAGCCCACTTCCTGGGAAAATTCAGCCACAGATATCACAATGGGAGCCACAGGCCACTATTAATGTATAATGTACATATAGTAAATTAATATCTGTCCTTATTCAAGGATTTAGAATCTTGACTGCCTGAGGCAAAGGTTCGAATAGCCACTGGAAAAAAGCTACTTTTTCTTCACATACTTACTGGGAGGACACTGGATTTATCCCATCTTGAGTTCATTGCCCACATGTGAGTGAGAAGTATCACTTGAGATGTCTTATGACATGTTTGCCAGTCTCTGGGGATGGCTCAGATACCAAAGGTGTCCCAAGAAGCACATGCCTATGTGAATGAAACAGACTGAGGCCTGTGTTTTATCAAGGTGTTAGGAGTTTACAGGTCTTCAGCTCCTGCTGTAGGAAACAGAGAGGAACAGCAATTCTGTTCACCACAGAATGAGTCTTGGATGTCTAAAAATATATTTCATCTCAGTTAACTTTACATATCTAATAGGTTGAGGTACTTGTCCAGAGTTCCCCTATCACCACTGCAGTGAGACACAGACAGGTCAGGTCCATTAAATGCAACTGTCTTAGCTACCATGATTAAGATGGTGGGATTCACTTTATGGACAGAGCCAAGACAGCAAGTTTCACTTGTGAAAAACCATAGGAATATTATTTGGGTTTAAAAAAATAAAATCCAGAAATCCCTTGGTCCAACCAATAGCTCAAAGCAGAGCCATCATTCAACTTTTAGATTAAATTGTTCAGGATCTTATCTGGTTGATTTTTAGCTATTTCTGAGGATGGAGATTCCACAGCCCCTACAGGCCTCTCTTCCACTGTTTGACCACCCTCAAGGTGAAAAAAATATCCCTAATATCTTATTAGAGTTTTCTTGTCTGTTGCCTTAGACCTGTTGCTGTGAATCTCTGAGAAGAGTCTGCTTCGGTCTTATCTGCACACTCCCGTAAGGTAGCTGCAGTACTTTATGTTGTAAGATAAGTGATCTTGAATCTTCTCTTCTTAAAACTGAGCCAACCCAGGACCCTCAGCCTCTCCTATTATGCCATGTGCACCCATCCCCAGCCATCTTGGTGATCTTCCACTGGGCTTGTTCCAGTATATCAACCAAATATTTGATATTTAATGTTAGAGGATAGAAATTCTCTTCCACTTATCCTCTTGGTATGTAACCCAAAAGTCCTACATACTCTGGGCAGTTCCTATATCCTCATAAGATGAACACAGACCTTACTGATGAATGGGTTTCCAAATAAGGGTTTCATTCAGAATAGCAATTGCACTTTAATTTACACTCTACTTCACAGCACTTCTCTTACGAACTCTATGTAGGCAAGGGCACTGAAGATCTCTTAAAAAGCTTATTTCCATTGTAGGTACCATATAATTTGTGACTATTCATGAGTAAAAGCCTCTAGGGAAATATGTAGGTAAGTTTGCTCCACATCACTGATAAGACTCAGAAATCTTCGGAGCAAAGGCCTCATAGAAGTCACTGTAATATTATTCTCAAAATACAATTTCTCCTGCTGTTGGTAACAGTCTAGTACCGTGTAGCTTTGAGGACAGAGGGAAGCGTTGCTAAAACACTTTCTGAGAAGTCCAAATGGCACGATTTTTTCTCAGAAAAGGAGGTGGAAGTAAACAAGCAGTGGCATAAACAGACAGATCACTTTGCATGGAAAGTGGAAGAAGACGACTGTAAAAAACATGCTTGGTAATTATATACTCATTTTACCACCGGTAAAAAGTGAGAAGGAAGAAAAATTTTAAAAAGGTGCCTTCAGTAGAATGAAAAGCCAGGTCTACTTGCCCACCTAGAGGGTAATAATAGCCATTCTGGGAGTGCTAAACTCTTTGAACTGTGTCTAAGTACCACTTCTGTTTATTTTAAGGAAGGAAACTGTCAGGTTCTGTTTGTTCGTAGTGAGCCATCCACAATGTGCCTGATGGTTTCAGGACTAGTAAAATAGTGGTACATCAAGTATAGGAAACAAGAGGTTTATCATGGGATTAGTCTTACAGAGATAAAAGTAATCACAGAGTTGCTCAGGACTTCTTGTTTGCTGTGAAACTTGACTACAGGAGGTGATGGGTCTTTTCTTTTACAGCTCTTTCTGGCTGGGGAGGGAGGGAAGTGGAGTTAAAATAAAAACTGCTCATCTCTTCCTCATTTTGTTCTTCCCCATCATTTGGTACTTTGCAAAGGGGCAACTTTTTCTAAGGGATCATGTTTCTACCTTGCAACAAATCCCAGTCATGATTTTTATGGGCTAATTGCATTCCTGAGCAGGTCATGAACTCTGGGCTGCTTTATTTCTATTCCTGATTTTAATTTTACTTAAAAAAAAAAAATAGCAAAAGAAAAGTGAACTGATGCCGCTAAGACCATGCTTTTACCTGCAGTACATGTGTTATGAGACCAGTCATTTACTGTTTCAGGGAATTGTGTTTTATAAATGAACTGGCTCAGCTATTAGCTCATCATCTTGTGAGAGGGTTCCTTTATTTCTGGCACCAGGAACAAAAAAAATCTAAAATAAAACCATTCTTGGGGGAGTTTTAACCTTTAACACACAGTGGCAAAGTCTCTCAGGGATACCAACCACAATTCAGATCATTCTACCATAGTTCATTTGTACCTTTTCCTTTAACTACTGTACAGTAGACTGGACATGTGCACAGCTCTGGGGAAATGATGTCTTAAAGCATGAGGATGGATCTCCAGCCAGTGCTTGACACTTGCATGAAGCTTTGGACTATCCAGGCACCTAGGTGAGGGGTGAGATATGTCTAGTCCTATTTTGTGCATGTATCTACATCTGAGCTAGCTATACAAGACCCTTTAGAGCCAGCAGAATAAAATGAAGACTCAAGAGGAGGAATTAAACTGACCTGTCTTGAGCCACTTCTCTGGGGTTGGATACAGTCTGTCCTATGAATGAATCTTGGGTCTGGAAAGCTGAGGACTTATAGCTGTCTGTTCAGCCACCAGCATACATTGAAAGAGGATGCTCCAGTATTTACTGAGAGCACTCAGCACTCAGTACAGGATGTCTATTACAGTAAAGTTCTGAAACAAAACCTTCAGTATAAAATGGAGCCGATGAAAAAAAAAAAAAA